>NW_020884893.1:3274607-3533430 GCF_003945725.1 Corapipo altera | reverse complement strand
CTAGAACTGGGCCAGCCCCACGCCGAGGATGGGGAAGGAAATCCAGACATACACAAGATTTCAGCTTCTCTGTAAATATAACCAACTGCACAACAGTCTGGGCAACTGCTTAGTGGAGCACACATGATCTCACTGTGCCCATTTCAGCAAATAACAGGACAGCAAGGTGTGTCCTGATCGGGTGTTTCCTCCATTTTGCCATTTGGATCTCTGTGTGCTTTGCTTTGTTCAGTACAGAGGGATCCCTGTTGTTTCCAGGCAGTTTCACGTGAGGTGTGAGGAGCCCCAGGTCTATCACAGGAGGTTTCTGTCCTGTTCTCCTGCTCCCACAGCACCCAATTTAGAGCCCAGCCACTGATGGACAACCAAGATTCACTGTTTGCCATTAAAAGAAATGGGCCAACTAATTCATAATTTTAAGGAAAGCCAGTTTAACAGCTCTACCAGTTTTACAACTCAGATTTCTGCAAGCTTCAATTTATTACACTCAAGACACTCAGTGGAGAGAACTTCAGACTCACCAGTGCTGATCTTTCATTGCTTTGCACTTTTTGTTGCCAACACGCCCCTGCCATGAGGGTTTGACATTACAAGATAACATTTTGTATCCACTTGCTCCTTCTTTTACATGTGTTGACATTAAGCCGAGGAAACTTGTGCGTCATTTTCCGAGGCGTAGTTTCTATTCAGAAAATACACTTGCACTGAGACCTCACTGATTAAAACTTCTGCAGGGATCCCACAAATAAAGCACATACGGGTAAAACAACGTGCAGCAGTGAGCAAGGTGTTAGAAAATTTAAAAGGTATCAGTTCTCTACTTGGTTGGGAATTTTACACTGGAATGCTACCCAACTGCAACGCCAGTTTCTCCAGTTTGTGATTTTATTATGATGTTTTCAAGGTTTGTTGAGGAAAATTGGTGGAGTTTTTTCATGTCCAGTTTCATCTGTTCAAAGTAAGACAGAGGCTGACTTCAGAACACCTGAAAGCTTTTTAACAGCAGACAGATCCCCTCCTCAAATCCAGGATGAACCCTGTGATCACCCACCCATCAGAGGTGTTGGGGTGGGACAGTGTCTCTCCCCATGGAGCAGGGGATGCTCTGTAGCACCTGTACTGTGGGACACGAGTTAAGTTCTTTCATTTGCATAAAAGTATCTCAAAAGAAGTAACTGAATGATCCCCAACACAACCTCTTTGTAAAACCACAGTGCAGAGAAACTTGAACACATCCCAGCAGGTGCCAAGCCACTTAACCAACATCTGATTTGAGGAAAGTGCTTTTTTAAGACAAGAGTGGCAGGAGAAAAGAACATGGGCTTTCTTCTGATTCAGAACAGAAAATTTCTTACTAACTCAAATTTTGGTTGTTCTTTTTTTTTTTTTTTTTTTTTTTTTTTTTTTTTTTTTTTTTTTTTTTTGGTGCTAGTTGAAAACTACTTCCTTATCTTCAGTGAATATTAGGCCTCTACATAACATGTATGCATAACTTACTTGCTCCAAATTTGGTCTCATCTACTTACACTATGAAAATGCTAATCTGTGAACCATTTCTTCAGAATTCTTTCCAGTATTGTTGGTGGCTGTTATTTATATTGTGAGAGATCAAGGGACAGGTCAGTGTTGCTGTTGCTTTGTACTGGATGTCAAAGGGGGTTTTTTTTGGGGGGGGGGGGGGGGAAAGACCAAAATTCCCTTCAAAGATGGTTCAGGCAGGAGCTCCAGCTTTGATTGTCACATCCTAACTGACAAGTTAAGTGCTGTTCCCAATTGTACTGTAACTGAGGCTGGAATGGGGCTCTTTGTTTTCCCCTTAGATGTTGGATAACTGGCACATCTCCATGTGTGAGGAGATGTGAAGCCTCTGCGATGTCATCAAACATCATTTCTAAAGGAAATGACAATTCTTTTTGTTACTTTCATTGGTACTTTTACATGGCAGTTGCTATAATTTAATGTAATTATATCTTTCACTGGTTTTTATCCTTCTATTGTACATATATTCATGCTTTCTCCAATGATAGTTTTCATTGCAGCTCCTGGTTTTCTTATAGAGAAATCCACTGCTTACCTTGCTGCACCTCAAGAGATGTGACCCCCTAATCTGCTTGCTGAAAATTTTTCCATCTCAGGCTTCTCACTGATGGAGCAGTAAGATGCCCTAAACATTTTTACTCACACTAACTCTATCCCCTACTATATTTTGCAATTGTCATGAGAATAGTAGTTCCTTGAATTAATCTTGTTCCTAGTCATCAAATTATTATAACTTAGTTTCAGCAAATACAGTTGCTACTCAAAAAACACATTACATTGTGGTGCTGGGTGAAATATTGTGCACATACAGCAAACGCAACAAAATTTGCCACTTCACTGGGTTTGCAAAAAGGGAGAAAAGGAGAAAGAAATCCCCCCCTTTTTTCCTGCTGTAATATCACTAATTACCTCATTAGCAAAAGGCCATTCCATCAACAAAAATGTGCTTTTTTTACATTTTATGCAAGTGACCTTGAAAGTTATATATGAAACAGAGGGTTTGTTTTACTTTTTTTGATGAGAAAAAAAGCAAATACCTGATGATGCAAAAGATGGTGGAGAAGAAACAGTTCCAGCCTCAGCCTGGAGACAGCAGCAGCAATACTGGATATGCTCCTTGACCTCAGTTAAATTCCCCTCATCTCTGTCCTTGGACAAGTCTGTTCAGGCTCCCATGGCCCTCTGTCCTACTCCCATTTTCTGCCTACCACGTTAAGTTACATTAGGAGAACTTAGGGGTGCAAACTTGGCTTTTATTCTCTTTTTTATCTTACTTTAAAAAATTTATTTGAATTGTCTGGTGGAGGCTTTACAGGTATAATGATGTGTGAAGTAGGGTAATATTGCATGAGTCAATTAAAGCATGTTGATGCACAGCAGCTGAAGAACTGTCCATCACCATGAGTTTCTGTCTGTAGGGAATACTCCCTTTCTTGGTCTCTCTGTATGATTATCCAGTGTTGGAAGCAGTAGCAGCCTGCTGAGTAACACACAGCTCATTGCAGAGTCACATGGACAAAATTCTCCCAATTCCACAGCCAATTCCAGCTCCTCTGCCTCTTTTGGTACAGGGTCATTTTCACTCATGTCCCCACCACACAGGATGAGGAATGCAGCCTTTCCTACCAGGATGTAATTCATACTGCCTGGCAGAAAATAAATGAGCATTTCCTTTTATTATGCCCCATATTGTAATACTGGATGCTGTGAAAAGAAGCAGGTGAGTTAAAGACCAGTATTCTGACTGTGTGTTTCTTCCCATTCCCATGCACAGCAAATGCTCTTTCTAGGGGTTGCATTTGAGGTTATTTTTATTCAGATGAGACAGGTAAACAAAATCCCTACATTTGTGTGAACCAATGAAAGCTCAGAAACCAGTGCCCTCAACCAGGAGAGAAAACATGAAATACTCTTTGATAAGTTACTATCAAGTCTAAAGTTACTCACTGAAATTCAAAGAGGACGTAATTGTACCATGGGCAGAATCATGACTGCATTAAAATCAATCCTAAAATATGCTTTTGGTGGAATCCAAGCCAATATTCTCCTGTTTTTTTCTGGTGCTGATGAAAATAGTGCTTCAGAATCAAGCACCAAGAGAAAATGAAAGGTCTCTCCATCTGTTTTTCAGGAGAATTGATCACCAGGACATTTAAGCTTCCTCAAGAAGAGTGTTTGCAGCCACATTCTAATTGGTACCTTTGGTTTCAAACCAAATTTGTGGGATCAGGCTCTGCTCTTGCCAAGTCCAGACTTTAAGCTTAGACAGTGGCTCGTGCCTCCTACAGAGCTCACAAGCTGGCTTTTCCCAGGAGGTGTGAACTGAAGGGAGAAAACATCTGAGGAGAGAATGACTGACCAGCTTTTCTCAAATTTGGTCCCTGCAGACCTTGGGCAGGCTGACCCTGTTGGCTTGTGCACCTGAATTAAATCAGAGGCAACAGAACCAGAGCAGAGGGAGCCAGTTACTGATGGGGAAAGTCAGAATAGTTCTGTCAGTGCTAATGAGGATACTCTGAGCACATACCAGTGCAAAGCCCAGTGTTCAGTTTGTTTTTGCTTCTGCATATGAAGGTTCAAAGAGCAGTCAAGTACCAGGATTTTTACTGGCTTATCTCCCTCCCTAAATGACTGTAAGGTGCCCCTACCTGTGCTGCCTTTCCTATGTAAAGCCAAAATGTGTTTATTGCTTCAAATGAAGCAATAAAGTAGTGAGAAAAAGAATATAGGAAGTAAAACCCAGCTCGGAGGATCATGTGTTCCTGCACTAATAATTTGTATTTAGCAATAGATCCAGCTTCTGGCAATATGCTTTTTTTTGTTGTTCCCGAGTCCAGGGCCTGTGAGGTTTCACTTCTCAAGCCACAGTCGTTTTTGCAGTGCACTTTCCCACTGTCAGAGTTGCTGGGGAAGAGATTCAGTGAGCCATTAAAAGGTGGGAAAGCATCCTGCTGTTATGTATATGAGAGCAGGGCTTTGTCTTGTCACATGTCAGATACGCAGCAGTAGAGGGAGAGAAAATCATCTTGGTATGTGATGGAGTTTGCAAGATGTCCTCCAAACCTTAATTATTGGAATGTGTCCTGGGATAAGTGATGCTGTCATTGAACCCTGATTAGTTCAGAGGCAGGGTGGATGCAAGAGGGAGGAAACATAATGTCAGACTAGTTAATTAGCAAGCGAGTAAGAGCAACCCAAATTGTACAATCTGATGAGCAATTTGTCACCCACACATTTTAAATGAGAAATGTGGTATCACTTTGCATTTCCCTTATATTTTCCATCTTTGGATCTCTTTATATATGAACTAAGTTTGTAGCTTCTCTCTGGGGTTAGCAAGTGTTATAAACTCAGGGCTGAGAAGAATAAGTGACTTGTCCAGAGATCACACTTCAAGATCACTGGTGAAAAACCTGAGCCTGAACCAGCAGCCACGTGCTCTAACCTGGACTAGAATAAGAAAACATGGTGCAGGAAAATTAGAAATGGAGAAGAATGCAACATTCAAGGTCAGAATATTTTGTCTGCTGATGTCCTGTCCCCAGCATGGTTTCGGTTCATTTAGCATTCCTAGCGGGGATCTGAATTTTTAGGACACGAGTTTGGGGTAAATATATTTTGTGCTATTTTGGTGGTACAAAAGCTACTGATTTAAATGAGTAAGTGGGAGTTTCTGTCTGCACATAGATGTTCTTCAGTGACATGGTGCTGCCAAATGGCTTCTCCAGCACCTCCAGGAGTCTGCACGAGGTGAACCAGCACCGCTGCACTGCACGGCCTGGAGGGTCAGGGGAAATCACACAGAACTGAGAGTAATCTAATCACTGTAGGGATTGGGCTTGGTCTGAATAAGAGAGATTCCTCCCACCTTTAAATTCCTGGGCTGCATCTCAGATGTTGCTTAGGGCTGTGAACGTTGAACTTCTAAAGAACTCGTGAGCTGTTCTGCCTGACGTTAATTATGTGAACAATTCTTGATACTGGTTATTTGAACATCTCAGGAAAGCAAACCTGGCTCTCAGCAGCCTGTTATTTCTTTGTAAATGCTCAGTAAACATTACCCTTTAAAATGGAGAAGGGTAATCATCCAAACATGTAACTTGGAAAGTGTTCAGCCAAAAAAGCAGCAAATTCATTTCCTATTGTTCTTTCACAACAGGAAGATATTTTTTTTTTAGCCTTTGAAAAGCACAGAGTACTTTAGCATTTCCTGGATCATTTTTGAAGACTTCCAGCTTCTGAAGGAGTCCTTGAGTGATCTTAGGAACAAGCAGTGCTTTAAAGCATCATATCAAGCTTTTATAATAATGTCTTCAAGATGTCTATCACATTTAAAGCCTGAAGAAGGGCTTGTCTTTCTGAAGGTTTGTCTGTCTTTTTCAAATCTTATCAGTTGATCTAATAAAAGGTATTACCTCCACCTGCAAACTGCATATTTCTCATATCTCTGGAGCATCACAGTACCTGTTTTCTTACTGTTACCACTATAAAAGATGCACGTGGGCATAAATAACTGTATCCAGAAAGTGATAAAAATGACCAGTTCAAAGATTTGTCCCTTTAAAGAAGAGCAGGGGAAGAAAAAAAAAAAGCTTTTAATTTTGAAACAATATGTCTCTTAAGGGTAAAGGTTTCCCATAATAAGACCCTTGCTGTTATTCTCAGGTTCAAGAAATGTGAACTGCCCTGCACTCTCCTGCTTTGTCCTTGTGGTACTCACAGTTTGCTGCTCTTTGTCAGTTATTGATGCTTGTTATTGATAGGTATTTTTCAGTCCTGAGTTTATAGCAGGTGTGGAGCAGTTGTTTTGTGGGTCTTCTGGCTGAAAAGATCTGTCATGAATATCTGTGGGCCTTGATCCTTCAGGAGTCCCTCTCCATAACTCAGGATGTGACAGTGACACCTGGGTAGGAGGGATATTTAGGCAGGGGGGATATTTAGGCAGGTCTTTTTTGTACTTATAGTGTTTTAGAGACTTAGGTACTCAGAGCCCCTGCATGAGCTCAGCTGAACCCAAAAAACAACGTTCAGTGTTGTGGAGATCTTGGCAAACAGGTTTCTGTGACCTTTCATGTCTTCCTGAGGGGACAGCAGCTCCCCACCAATCACTCACAAGATACACTTGTTCTACAGCAAGTGTATCTTGTGAGTGATTGACACCAGACACAGGGTAAATTTTAGACCTGGCCTCCAATTTCAGATTAATTGGGTACTGTTACAAATAAGTTTTGGTTTCTAGAAGTTTGGGTTACATTTCAGGCAAGAAAGACGTTGCAAGTAAAATCAAGGTGAACTCAAGCATCTCCCAGATGGCTGAAAATTAAGTCACAACCATTGGGATCTCAAGTAGCAAAACTGAGTTTGGAGAGGTTTTAACGTTGCTAAGTGTAAACCTAGGCTGGATGTGTACATCTGTAGGTTGTCCCTCCCCAGACAGCCCCATTGGAACTCTCCCTCTCTCGGTCCATGGTGTGGATGGGGGCTGTGCAGGTCTGGCAGGTGGTTAAACCCGCTCCTGGTCCTGCAGCAATTCTGAGATGCTGAACGTGGAGCACTGAGCACACCACCCAACTGGCTTTATTTTTGAAGAGATATAACGTGGCACAACCTGATTTAACCCAACGAAACACCACCCAATTGCTTCTGATTGCTCTAAGTTATTTCAAGTCAGCTCCTTATTCTCATTTTGGCTAACAAATATTGACACATCAGTATTCCGCCCATGGCTGAACTGACACGAGCACATAAATACGATGCAAAGCAAGCTGGCAAGTACCTTTTGTTCACAGCTACTCAAATTAAAGACAGGTACTTTGGTGTGTCTTCAACCAGAAACAAACTGTGAAAATTCATTTCCCAGTGCTCTTTGGGTATTTTTGTAACTCACTATGATCACACTGCGTATGCAGATATAAGTTAAAAATAAGCTTTTCAACTCTTGCTTGTTTACACAATATTAGAAGCACTTTATAAAAGTGGATGTTAATTAATGCTGTATTTTAATGGCATTCCTATGAATTTGTAAGTACATTCTGGAGAGACTATCAAATATAATTTACTTTCAAAACAATTGGGGATTATCAGGATCAAAATAAGTCAAATATTAATTTTTGATTTCTACTACTTTTACTATGATTGGATGTCTAACACACACAGAAAGAAAAAAGAATTCAAGAATTTTTTTCTTAAATTTTTTCAGAAGTGATTTTTAAAGAGACTTTCCACCTTCAATTCCATCTACTAATTTTCAAAGACAGCTGGGTGTGCAGTAAGTTTTCAAAGAGGTAAGCTATACCTGAAAACATAGCTATATATTTATTTAATATATATCATGCTCCTGAAAACATAATTATATATTTATTTCATTTTCTGTTTAAGATATCTTGTGTGTACCCAGCTATCAGCCAGCTGAACTCATGCAGTCATAGGGGTTGTACAAAAAAGTTGAGCACAGCAGCACTTGCAAAGATGTTCTCCACAGAAATTAGCTCCTTGATAACTCATATTTAGATATTATTATTATTATTAACTCATATTGATATTTATTTTTTTATTTTTAATTTTATTTTCTCTATTATCTATTTTATTGTCTAAATTAACATTTATTATTATCATGTATACATATTATTAACTCACATTGATATTTAGAAGGAGATTTAAATCTTTTCAGAGGAAATTCCCGAAGCTGTGGAAATTATTTGCGATGCAAACTGAGATGTGAACTTTCCTGACTTAGAATATTATTTTGGAGGGTTGAGTGGAGAGCTCTCCATGGGAAATGTTAAATTATGACCTGCAGAATGAGAGGACCAGAGGCTGCTCAGAGCAGTGAACGTGTGGAGCTGCACCACGTGTGTGTCCCAGGGAAGGCTGGAGGCGAGGCTTTGTGCTCCCTTAAACTCAGGTTTAAGACAATCACTGGATTCCCCCCCAGGCTCAATGTCTTCATGCTCTGAAATCCACTGGAGCCAAGAGCAGGTGTAAAGGAGGATTTGCTTTTGGAGAACGTCCTGTAGTTGCTCAGGGGAGTGAGTCAGTTGAATTGTTTCTTGCTGATGAGACAAACAACATGGTTAGAATGAATGCTGACCTTAAATTCACCTGAGTGTGTCATCTCTGATAGCTGCATTCTTTTGTTTTCCTATACTCATAATTTCTGGATTGGGCCAAAAATGCCAAAATATGTTGAGTTTATTTGTATTTGTGGTCATCTTCTTGTCAGAGCATATTAGAAATGGTAGAAGTAATGTCTTTTCTCACCACATTTTTGTCTCTTACGCAAAGAAAGACTTGAGGTAAGAGGCCACGCTCTTGGGACCCCATCTGAACAAGCTGCATGACCAGACCTAAGCTGTGACCTAAGTAATGTAAAATTTAGGTCTTAAGCTGAGCTTACAGTTTCCATCTCTGCCAGCAACAACAGGCTGGAACCAAAATCCTTTCCCCAAATATCTCTGAACTCCTGAAGGCCACAGGCAGATGAGGTTACAGACTTCTTGGCTTGGACCCTCCTCTCTTCTTTTGTATTGTTTTTAGGGGCCATTCTCAATGTGTTCAGTGAAAAACAAAGAGACAGCTCCACTCCATAACAACTTCTGACAATTGTCTCAAGGTTTAAAGGACATTTGCCCCATGTTTACTTGACTTAGGGAAAAGGAATCTCTAAACTGTGTATCAAGGGTAGGGAACAGCAAACATTTCTGCTTCCACTTCTATCTGAAACATGAAGAAAATATCTTGTCCTGACAAGTAAAAGATTAAACTTTTCTTTTTAAGGAAAGCATAGGAAACGTTTCTTTTATCGTCTGTTTATTAATTAGAAAAGGAGATATGGCTTTCAAGTCTCCCTTTGACTCCTTAAGTGGAACAAAAGTCTCATAACAGAGGTTTTTATCCAGTTCATGCAGTTGTCAAAACATGAGGAGGGAAAGGGGACGTGTCAGATGAAGGAGACACAAAAGGTGAAGCAGCAGAGTCAGAAGTTGTTCTGAAGTGTTGTCCTCCGTGCAAAAATGATTGCAAATGCAGAGACAGCAAAACTTGAAACATGTTTAAATCCAGCCCAGTTACACATCTGAGTTTCCATTTATTACTGTTCACTATTTTAAAATGGATCCTGAGTCATAAACATGGCTGCCAGGAGGTCCACCTGGGTCCCATGAAAAAGATAATAAATACCCCTGTCCTGACTTTCTTCTGTCACATCACAGAGATTGCAGTGATTGCTTTGGGGCTTTCCAGTGGGGCCCAGGAACCGTGTCCCCTGTGCTTTCCTCTCTCCATCAGTCGTGGTTATAAAACATTTTCATCTGTGCTCTGTATCAGAAAGCATCTGCATTTTATTATATTTCATCTTTGTGCCAAGAAAGGAATATGTTTTGGAACTTCCGAGCAGCATCATATAATTTTCATTAATAAAAGGAGGAGGGAAGTGCCATCATCCAGCACTTGAAATGACCTTACAAGGAGACCCACATTAAACTGTGGAGAAACAAAAGCTCAGGACAGGCAGGGCCTGGGTTATCTCTGGTGGAAGTTCCTTGATGTTACAGCAATAAAGAACAATCAATGCCAACATTTTGGTATTAAAAAAAAAAATAATAAAACAAGATAAAAACTATACTGGTTACACATAGAACATAAAATACTGATATCCTGTAGTAGCCATATATCAGCTCAGCTTACATGTGTTCAGCAGTATAACTACAACGAGCCATGGCTGGTTTTTAAAACCTTGCAGGAGAAAGCAAAGCCTTTACAGCATTTCTTATTAGCATTTATTCCTAGAATAATCTGTGCCAGAATTATCCACTGTCAGCAAAGAGAAGGCTGAACCAGCCTCTCTTTTTTTAGAAGAAAAAAGGTGTAATGGTGCAGCCACAAAGCCAAGGAATTCCCAGCCTTTCACAGACGTTGACAAGGCACTAACAATGACAACACCTTGCTCTCTCCTCATCTCATCCTGCCATTTGATTTTTCTTTAGTGGTATGAACTTTATCAGTGTGTACCTGGTGGCCTGTGTGGAATAGGGGTTTTCTTGAGCTCAATGCCATTGGAAAAGCTGTTTGTGAAGCAGAAGAGCGAGCTCAGCCCAACCAGTCCTTCCCTGTCCTGTTTTCTAGTGGCATTTATTTTCACCCTGAATTTAGGAGATCGTTTAATCTACCTCAGTCTCCTAATGTGTAAAATTGGTCTTCATGAGACCACAACGAGGGCACAAAGGTCAATCAGAGCTGGAAGCTGTGATGTGTTTTGCAAGTGCAAATTATTTTCCTGCCATGGACTTCTCAGCAAAGTTCTGGAGATAATATTTTAGCTTTTTTTTTTTTTTTCTTGCCCGGTTTTAAATTGTTATCTTGAAAACGCACAATAGCAAATTTTTACAAACTTTAGCCAATCAGGATCAGCCCTCCCAGATAATGTAAATACAATTAGTTGATTTAAAGCACATTTCATGTTCTGCTTATCTGCTAAGTGTTTCAGTTATGGCGTTCATACAGAATGAGTCACTCATACATATTCCTCAAGGAAGAGCCAAAAGATGGAAGGAAAATACAGCCTGAGGAAAAAGTCTATAAAGATTTCTCGCTTTTCTAATCCCTTCTCTCTAATGTTTCTTTGTAAATTTGTCAGATGGGAATGAAATTGCCTCATAACTCTCCAGATGTGAAGAGCATCACTGCACAAAATTACGTACTTGTCAAAGCAAGGGGGAATTTATGTTGGTGTTCCTGAGATGTGATTTTATTCAGTCTATTTCCTTTGTGCACATCATAGCAACTAGAAAGACAAAAACAGCTAGTTTATGTATATCTTCTTTTTTGCTCCCCCCCCTTTTTTTTCACCTCTGGTGAATTTTTTAGCTTCTATTTTTCCCTTTTGTTTTCTTATCCCCCTCCCCTCCCTCCTTTTATCTACTGCTTATTGCTAGTGACAGTAAACTTCATCCAACAACAGTGTGATGAGAGCAGCTCTGATTCCACCAGCACCAGGCAGTTCAGACAAGTGCTGCAGTAATTTTCCCTCTGGAGCACGGAGAAAGGTGTGGCTTCTCTCCTGGTTAGGAAAGATGTTAGTTTAGAAACCTGCAGTGATTCTTACAGGTAACCAAATTATTATTTAATTTAATACTTCGCTTTATGTTTTAGTATTTTAATTTAAGCCTTGTGGATTTTCACCCCAAAGCTCCTGCAGTTATAAACGTTGTGGTTAAACTTACTGAAAACTTCTAAGTTCAGGTTCTTTGTGCTATTTTGAATAATATAGTTGGAGTTCATGCAGTATTTCTTCTTTTAGCTTAAAACTCTGGTATTAAATGAAGTCTAAGGCATTAGATACATAAACTGCTCTGAATTTCAGCTACTGCTGGCCATGACCTTCTTGAGACATTTTAAAAATTTCAGCTTTTTAATCCTCCTATTAGTGTTTCTCCAAGACACCTAAGATGTTTTTAGCCTGGGCATCTTCCAGGTGAGAGGAACCTGGATGCAGATTCCCAGCCAGCCTGCTTTATTTTACTCCATATCACTCTCCTGGGCTTGTCTTGGATCAGATGCCCCTCCAGCCACATTTTAGGAACAGTCAAGCTCTGGTTTCATCTTACTTAAATAGCAGCTATATTTTGGCTCTTACAATCTGGCTAAATATGAAGCTTTGTATAACCAAAAATGGGGGAGAGTTGTGAAAATCAAATGTATCTTCTTTTTTTTTTTTCTCTTTTTCCCCATCCCTCCCCCCTTCTTTAGTGTTCACTTTGGTGTTTGGAAATTGATGTTCACTTCTCTACTTGTATTTACAACCATCCATATTCTGAGAGTGCTAAAAGGGTAAACTTTGGTTTGCTCACACACCAAGACAAGCTGTGTATTTACAAGTGAAAGAAACATTCTCAATTTGATGAATGTGGTGATATAAGAGTAGGTGATATGCTGAGGATGTCATAGTTTTGCAAGGGAATGTTAGAAAAAGATTATTTAAGTGGATGTTAAGTTGTCTGGGAGGTGGACTGTGAGGTTAGAAAAAAATCATAAATATTAAGCGTGATTTGGCTCTGTCTCTATTTGTAAAAAATACATTTGAACTAGTTCTCAAACTGGTTTTAAGCCACTTTAAACACATGTTCAGGCTTGTACTAGAGGTGTAATAGAGCAGAGAAGAGTCAATCCCAGGCTGTTCACCAGGACAGAGATGCTCTGTGCTACCTGTTGGACCAAAAGATGAGTGTGTTTCTTTTGCCTCCATCATGGTCTGGTCCTGTAAGTGTCTGTGAAACAGTTCTTGAAGTTCATGAGCCCTTAATGCAGTTTTTTAAGATTAGATATCCATCAGCATTTTATCTTGAGGAGGGTGTAAAATACTGGCTTAGAACAATGAAGAAGAGTTCCTGGAGCCACATCAGTGTCTTCTTAAAGCAATTTTCCCTGCAGTATATGAGGTATAAAATTATCATATATTGATGAAGATGGAGGTTGGTCTGAGCAGCCTCAACCAGGAGCCTGGAGATCCCTGTAAAAAGCAGCAAAGTAGATGGCAAAGCCACATATTGTGAAGTAACAAGAAGAATTTTTATTATTGCTTTTTTTTCCCTTTTGTATTTTCCTTCCCATTTTGATGGGATGTACATTGTTTATAACCCCTAGTTTACTGGCCCCAAATATCATTACAACGTCTGCACTATGATGTATGTTTGGTTGTTACCCTTTTAATGGATAAAAAAAGATTTAAGTACTTCATTCTGTTGCATTTTGACAGCTGTTAGCCATCATTTTTCCATTCACCTGCATTTAGCAATCCCATAAAGGGAGGCAATCTCAGAACTAACAAGAGCTGGGCACTGCAAGGTGATAATTCTGTATCACTTTGGCCTATAAATACCTGCCAGGCTTTGGGCTGAGTCAGCAGTCTGTAACAAAGTGGCAGCCGTGCCCTTTTATCTGTGTGAGTGTTTCACAGCAATTGGACTATCAGCCCCTGCAGTGAAAATCCATAGTATCGATCAGGCTATTTCTCCACTGTAATTCTTTTGTAGGAAATCCCTGATGACAAATTTTATCTGCACCACTTTTTGATTGCTGGTTTGATGTAAGCGATCTCCAAGGGCAGAGTTAAGCTCCTGGCCGTTCCACATTATCAAGCACCAGCTTTATTTACTGAAACTACACTTGTGGTCACCAACCAAAATAAAAAAGGGTGAGAGAGAGAGAGAGAGAGAGAGAGGGAGAGAATGAAAGGAGGAGGCAGAGGAGGCTGAAAATTAAGAGCAAAATAATATTTCAAAATGCAGGAGCGAGGGGGTAAAACGAGTTGCGTCTACTGCTTGATTCTTAAGTAAAAGCAGGTACTGCATTTATAAATGTATAAACAGGAGAAATATGTTTTGATTAAAATGTCCATGTGAGACAGGGCTGCGTTTGGAAAGTGGATTGGGGTTAGACCCGATCCTGCAAACTCTTGCTCTTGTGGATGGTCCCAGAGGTGTCCCCCGGACACCCCTGCTGGGAGTGCACAGAAAGAATTGGATCTCATTCTACTTCCAAACTGATAAATATTCCTTCAGAGCTGCTTCCCCTGAACTGATTGCAGTATGACTCTGAACACACAAGGGTTTGTTGTTGTGACAAGACTTCAGGTGTCTTCTGTACTCCTGAGGTTGTGGAACAGGGTCTGCTCAGACCAGATCCCAATGAAAAGCTTCTTTAGGTACAAACCTCTGGTTTAAATGTATTCATAGCACAACCTTGTATTAGTGATACCGCTCTGTGGATTAGCTGAGGCTCTTTAGCCTACAAATTTAGCTTGAAAATCCTACAAAATGAATCTCACGAATCTTCCTCAGCTGAGTAAGGCTGAGGAGCATCAGATATTACAGAACCCATCGCTGTGAATTCAAAATTTATTCCAGTTTTGATTTAAATGTAGGTTATTGTCTCAGCAGTTATTACACATTATTCCTTGCACACTCTAAGTTCCTAACTTTTCCACTCCTGATGAATGAACCCTTCACTCCTGTACCCTCAGGGAGGTTTTCTTACAGACAGTTGTACATTGGTGTTACTCAGTATGACTTTGCAGAGATGTTTTCTTTTTACCTGAGTAATGCAGCATGAAACAGGGAAATGATGTCTGGTGTTTTTATTTAAAGCCCTGAGTCACTGACATATCCCAAACATGGCACATACAGCACAGAATTACTTAGAATTACCTCCAGTTTGGGGTTTTTTCACCCAAAACATATTAAGCACAAAACTAAAAATAGCTTTGCATAGCAATGAGTCCTCCATCAAGAAAATATCAGTTTGTATTGCTGGGCTCCTCCTGTGACTATGTCACTCTGCTAAAATTCAGTTGCCTAGAAAACATATATCTTGGGATATAAACATATATCCCAAGATATATGTTTACTGAGCAACATATATTGGATTAGGCATGGAACCAGTCCAATTTCGTGACTACACCTTTGAAAAATTGTCTGATTAATACTGAGAGGAATAATTGTATGTGAAAGGAATAGCAAACATTACCCACTAGAATGGATTTTCAGCAGATAATGTGAAATACTTGTCCATTCAAAACCCTATCCCAACGAAAGCACTTTAATCATTTTCTTCAGCAGTAGCTCAAATTAAATAAATTAATACCAATTAAGTGTTGAGAGTAATTGGGATTATTTGGGAGAAACTGTTTTGGCTTTTTATACGGTTGAGCACATTCGAAGTCTGAATAAGTTCAAAGTTTGCAAATTTGATTCATAAAAGTTGAACCATAAAACCCAGAGAGAGACAATAAGATTTTCAGGGGGAGTTGAATGAATTTTAAAATCAATGAAATCCTTTATGTGAGTTTTACGGACTACAGATGTCTACCCAAGATTTTTGATATAATATAGAGAACCAAATTCCAAGCATGCAGTTTAGCCCAAGGTCTGTTATTATTACTGAATTATCATAAACCCCAAATGCATTGCACAACACTTTTCCTCTAAATTACCACAGGGTAATCGCTCATCCTATCCTAAATCCATGGATGCAATTTTGCCCTGTGCTCAAAAGGTTAGTGTTGTCTGTGACTGGATTGACCAATGGAAGATCTAATTCATTAATTTATGTTCCAACCTGGTTTTCTAATAAGGCATTTCAAAAGCTGTTGCCTCCAGTACCAGGGAGGGGAGAAAACCTCTTGAGTAGGGCTTAACACATGTTAAGTATATTTGTCCCTCCATGCTGGTGGCACTGGTGGGGTCACACCTCCAGTGATGTGTTCAGTTCTGGCCCCTCAAGACAAGAAGGACATTGAGGGGCTGGAGCATGTCCAGAGAAGGGAATGAAGCTGAGAAGTGTCTGGAGCACCAGGAGCAGCTGAGGGAGCTGGAGAAAAGGAGGTTCAGGGGGGACCTTCTGGCTCTGCAACTCCCTGACAGGAGAGGGGAGCCAGGGGGGTCGGGCTCTGCTCCAGGGAATAAGGGACAGGATGAGAGGAAACAACCTCAAGCTGTGCCAGGGGAGGGTCAGGTTGGACATGAGGAGGAATTTCTCCATTGAAGGGGTTGTCAGGCATTGGAAGGGGCTGCCCAGGGAGGCAGTGGAGTGCCCATCCCTGGAGGTGTCCAAGGAAGGACTGGACATGGCACTTAGTGGGGGACAAGGTGGGGATGGGGCACAGATTGGACTCGATGGTCTTGGAGGGCTTTTCCAGTCTCAGTGATTCTGGGATTTTGTGTTAGGGCCTTACAGACTAATGCCAACTTCGAGATATCAATGACTTATTTGAAAAAGTAGATGACATGGACTGTTTAGAAACTACTTGCATTTATTTATTTTATGTTTTATCTTTAAATTTACTCCCAATGAAAAGCACTAAATTAACATCAACAATCTGCTTTTTTTGTGTGTGTGCTAAAGACAGGTGTTCACTCAATGCTACATTAAGACCACCATCCCATGTCACTTAAACTACTGAACAGCCATCAAGTAATAATGACTTCCAATTACTACTAATCTGAGCTAGACTTGAACCAGTGACCTTGAAATAGTCTGTATCCCATTAGCAGTTCCCTAAGCCATCCAGTCCCATGGTGTTTGATTGTTCTGAATACAACAAAAGAGCTTTCCTTCATTTTTCTTTATTTTTTTTTTTTAAAAAAATGCTTAAAATTAGGGGTGGATAGGTATTGAAATACTCAATTCACAGTTCCCCTGTCTCCCTAATACCACATCTAGAAGAACAGCTTTCATTTGCACTGAGAATACCTCCTGCTGAAATGAATTTCTCTCTCCTCAGTCCTTGATGCCTTGTCTGTCACTGATGGATTTTGCACACCTAGATCTCAAGGATCAGTAAAAGCTGCCATGATTCTGCCTCGTGTGACATTATAGCGTGGTCTCAGACTCTCCTGATGATTCCTGGTGCATCCTCTGTGTCGTGGGAGGACGTTAAGAGTGAGATACACAAGAAATGAGCCATTAGATGCTAATTTCTATTTGCAGAATACCTCTCAGTAAATTTTCTATATCAATTATATATTTTTTTTATTGTCTGCTCAGAAACAGATGCTCACATATTTGATGATTTCACTGGACCAAGTACCATGTTGTTCTGTTTGATACCAGCACTGAAGCATCTGGTGCCACTCACTGTGACACAAGGTTGGTCAAAGGTTGGAGTCAATGATCTTAGGGGTCTCTTCCAAACCTAAATGATTCTGTGACTCTGTGAAGTGCTTGCAGGGAGGGAGAGGGCTGTGGAGCTGCAGGTTCATCTGCTGGGGTGGTTTAGCCTCCTCTGGTCTCCTAAATAGGTGATTTGCTCGTTGTAGAAGCAAGAGGAACAATAACTTTGTACTTGAATATTAAAAAAATAAACCTTTCCGGCAGCATCTCCCCAGCTGTAAGGCTTTGCCAGTTCATTTGCACTTTTACAATCTAAAATAGGTTCAGCTGCAGTGCTTTGGTGCACCTTCATGACACCTTCTGGGGAGAAAAGGTGTCAGTTCATTATGGTTTGTAACCCACCACCTGCTTGGCTCACATTAAGAGATCCAGTGATATTAATGGGAAATTTCATCCCACTTTCTTCTCCAAATTTCTGCTGCTTTGGGGCAAATTCAGTGTTTTCATTAACATTTCAGACAAACCTGGAAAGAGCACAGGCATTAATGCAGATTACAGGCCAGAAATGCTAAGCAGCAGCAGCTTCCTTCGATCTACTGAGATATGTCAGTTGTAAATATTTCTGCAGCCCTGAAAATCAGCAACGTGGAGCCCTTGTCCAGATACACAGGAATTCAGCCATCCTGGTGACTCCTGCTCTGCTGAGCACCTCTACCCTACAGTGCCTTCCCAACCCTGTGGTTTGGGGCTGGTTTAGGGTTGATACAAATGAAACCCCATTTTGGCAGGTTAGACCACACTCACCTCACATCTCAGCATGTAAGCAGGTCCCCCTTGAGGGACTGGTTTCAGCAGATGTTTGCCTCTTAAACTACCTTGTTGTCCTTTAGAAAAGGCACCAGCAGCACATACCCTCTTTTAAAACACAGGAAGAGGCAGGAAGATCACTTTTACACAATAACTCCTCCTTAGAGTACCTGCCTGGCAAGGAGCAAACCCGAGCCAAGCAGGTTTGACATAAGGAACTGAAATGCTCCAGACTTCCTCCCTATGGAAGTATATCCTTCCTCCTAAACTGTGGATTATGTTGCACAGCATAAGGAAAATTTTCAGTTTTCCTGCTGAAGTTGTGCTACTGTGCAGAAAAAATCCTTGAGATTCACGATACCAGAAGGGTGCACACCTTGGGAAAAGACCCTCTGAGGGGTTACTCTTCCAAGAACTGTGCTTTATCCAGCAGCTCTCTGCTGTGAAATGTGGAACTGTTCCTTGGAAATAACCATTAGGATGAAAAGGAAGGCACAGGTTTTCTTTGTCCACAGCCTTCCATCCACATCTCCTCCTTTTTTAGTCAAGTGAAACTTCTGATGAAAATTACATTCTCTTTCTAAGTCAGTTGGTTGTAATGGCACTTTCCAACAGGAGGGAATTAAACCTGGATCCCCCTACCTCCACCTGAGTGTTCCCACTCTGCAACCTGAGTGGGTGTCAATGCTGTTCTCCAGCTTGAAAGGGAAGAACTTAAGCCTTTCTTTCCTATACCAGAAGAAGTCAGGAGATTGTTTTGGACAGTGGTTCCTGAGCAGGCAGAGAGCAGGAGAAGACAGGAATATTACTCATACAGACAGGATTTAAGGATTAACCCATATCCTTATTATTTCCTTGTTGGATAAATTTAGGCTTGTGCTCTTCCCTCACAGTGCTGCTTTTGGCCCTGTTCTCAGACGTCTCATTCATTTATAGCATGTTCCAATATATGCCTGACCAATATATGATTTTACTAAAATAGTCTCTATTTAGGCTTCCAAATTGAATCCTTTCTTTACAAGGACTTTGAGATTACCAATGAAAAGTAGTAGGTTCAACACATGGGAAATTATTCAGGCTGGAATTTACAGCTGAGACATGCTGGTCTCAGATTTACCCCCAAAAAATGAAACAACTCTGTTACGAATAGTATTTGTAAACTAAGATGTTTCTTTCTCTGCTCCAAACTTGTCATTTTGGTGGTGTCCTGGCTACACACAACCTTTGACTGCAATTTTAATATATGATAAGGTAGATCCAGTTTGGTTGGGTCTAAATCAATGTATTCTCAAAGGTAGCCAGCAAGAAATCACTTGCTTTGCCTTGGCAGTTTGTGCCAAAGAAAATTAGTCCTTTCAGGACAAGGGCAGTTACCTGGGGCAAACCAAAACTACAGGAAATGTATCTTCCAATGAATCGACATTGATGTGTGAGTGAGGTTTTTCCCTTTAACACACCGATGATATTAATTATTCCTGTAAACTGTATGTCAGGTTTCATCAGACCTGTCTCCCACCATCAAACAAAAACAGCCCGATGTCAAATTATTGAAGTCTCCCAGCTGGCGGAAATTCCACCTCCCATCTCCAAGTGTTTTTCTTTACCACAAAATAACAAGCAAGTCCCATGTGTTTGCATCGGTCCTGGAAGTGCTGTCTGTAAAAGTCATGTCATAACCTCAATCAATCACTCAGCACTGGCCAACACTTTGGTAGATGATCCAGAAATGCTGCTTTCTGGGATTATACTTTAGGAAATAACACATTGCTGGCTGGCAGCAGCAGCAAAATGCTTTATAAGGAGGTTGAATAACCCAGAGTTACCCAACAGTTCCTTTCTGTAGTTTTTGGGGCTGCATCTATTTACAGACCCTGAGTATGTGCCACAAAGTGCCACATGGAAGTTGGGTGGCAGAGAGAGCACTTGGAGCTGTTTATTGCCATGAATATACCACTAATTATTTTTCTAGAACTAAAATCCTAAATATAGGCAAGTATTTATTAATTCCTTTCACTTGCTCATGAAAACACATATTAAATTTCCTAGATATGAGCATAATTCACTAATTAATAAATCCATTATGGAATAACAAAATGCCACTGACCACTTAGACCTGTGGAGTACACAGCCTGCAGATCCTAAGCCTGTCTTTTCTTAGATTGGATATTCAAAATTTATGGATCTGCCAGTCAAGACATAATAAAATGCAAAAACATGCTTGTAAAAAGAAATGTGATATTTACTGTTCAGCCATGTAATATCTTCTACTTATACATCTCCCTTGAGGATATCTTGATGTTATTGGAAGAGTAGTTTTCTTAGACGTGCTCCATTTTCCTCTTTTCTAGTTTTCCTCTTCTTTTATTTGTCATTTTTCTCCTTTTTTTTTTTTTTATTTCTTTGTTCTCCTTTGGAAAGTGCCAACCCTTATATTGTAATACTAGAAATGAGTAGCATTTGAGACTTAATAGTAGGTTTATTTTAATTGATTTGTGACATAAGGTTGAAGAGCAGTTTAGAGTGAGTGTGTTTAAGAGCATTGAGGCTTTAGACTTCAGCTATTTGTACCAGGGCCAATCTGAACACAGACTTCATGGACATCCACCACCTCTAAATCAACATAAATAAAGTCAGAATTGGGACCTTTCAGTCTTTCCCTGCTGACTTTAGCCAGTAGGGTTCTGACTCTGTTTTGTAGCAAACTTTGGGAATTACAGAGCAATTGCCTGCAGGTAACTGGCTTAAAGAAGAGGTCAAGTGGTCATATCCAAGCTAGAACAGAGCTCTGAATTTAAAAGCCTCACAGCTTGTCTCTGTTATCCCAATGTGCTGTGTGTGCAGGAGCCATGAGGTCTCTGGTGTTACATCTGTCTGTGTCCATGAGTCTGTCTGGGCCTGCACTTTGCATTCCAATGTGGTGCTGAAGGGATGGCAGCTTAAGGTCCTTGAGGAGGCAACAGCATGTGTTTTGTAATAGTCAGTAAAACCAAATGTCATTTGATAATACCTGCTGGTGAAAGAATAGAGAACACACCCTGCTACACCTTGCAACTTCAATTCTCCTTGCTTTTATCACTCTCCTTGCTTTTATGATGTGTGGTGGAAAAAAATGTCTCTTGTGAATGGAAGTCTGGCTTTCACTGCAAGGGTTTGTAATTGTGGAGAAGCAGCACAGGCCCCTCTGCTGCACATGAAAGGTGTTGCCTATGTGGTCAGGCAGCTGGGGAACAGGAAGGGGCTGCCTTCCCATGAAACCAGCCTCCATAACCATTTATATGATAGTTTGGGGAAATCCCTGTGATGGGCCAAGGAAGCTGTAGTGGATCCACTCTGTCTTGGAGCTCCAGTACTCAATGCAATAACTCTGGAGGAGATGTAACTGCTCCTCCAGCATCCACAGAGGGCTACACCGTATGCCAGAATCATTTCATGAATTCCTCCCTTCTCATTGCCTTAAGCACAATTACAAATACATTATGCAGTGTGAATTGTCACTCTTTTTTAGCATTCAGTGGTGCTATGAAACACCATCCTTTCCCCTTGGTGTACTGGGTTGAGATTAGTGCATTCCCCAAATATCCTGCTGCCTGTGCCATCCCACTGTGACCCACAGAGGGGACACCACAACCAAGTGCTTCCCCTGACGGGGTTTAGTCGATCACATCCTCAATATCTCCTGCCCTCAGCTTTCACAGAGGTCAGGAGTCCAAGTGTGCTGCTGATCCCTGGGCAGCGCACAATGAGCTGCCGCCAGGAGAGCTCTTGACTTTCAGCCGGGGGAACAGTGGGATGTACAAAACAAAACAAAATCAGATCCATTTGTCCACTGGAACAGGCACACGCTTCTCCCTCCTCCTGGAGGAGCTCCTGCTGCTCATTAGACTGCCTCCTTTCTGTGTGTTCTGGCAGCAGGCACTGCACAGCACCAGGCATGTGGAGCTCCAGCACCGTGCAGGGCACGAGACGCCGCGTTGGCATCTCCTGCGGGAGAAGGAACTCAACAGAAATTTAGAAGAAGTTGGGCTTTGGAGTGAGAGGCAGTGATCAATTCTGACAGCGTCCTGCTCTGCTCAATATTCTCTCTGAACTGCCTGCAACCAAATGCCAGAGCAGAGCGTTCCTCCCTAAGTTCAGGAGGGGAGATGTAAACACAGCCCGTAAAAGACCTGCATGTCTCAAGCTTGTAGGGGTCGTAATTCTTCCCAGCAAAGTTACCTTTCCTGTTTCTATGAATTACTCTTACATTCTTGTAAGAGATACGGTTTGAGGTATTTATGGTGCATTCAATTCTGCTATCATTGATTTACTGGACTAAACCTGCTCCAGGATATGATGTAAAGCCCCTAATTCCAAAAAACTCTTACATCTCAGCGAGAACAGCATTTTCTGCCCTGTTGCCCTCAAGCAGATGACCAACGGAGATAAACAGAGGGCACTCCACTCTCGGTTGCAATGTGCTTGGTGATGTGAAGGAATCAATCAGACAAAAGCAGATTATTAGAGTGTCTGAGAGAGATCAAACATTGCTGGCATCTTCACCCACACACGGTTGATTTACAGGCAAGCTGATAAAGTGCTGCAGCTCACTGTCAGAAGTACATGACAGCTCCTCTAGCTCTATGGATAAATTATTGCTGAAGCCCATGATAACATTTCTCCACCTAGCAACCAAACATAACAGGATGTGGCTTTTAGTACTCAGAGCCAGAATGATACAAAGAGAAAACACAGAAACTCTTCAAGCAGTGAGGCAGCACACAAAAAGCGAGGCATGAATAGATTTTCACACACACACGTGAGTTGTGTGTGTGTGTCTGTGTCGGCTCTGAGGGCGTAAAATTGATTCTGTGATAGAGGATTGGGAAATACACGTGTCAAAATGCACATGACTGGGGCAGGCAATAGTTGCAGGAGCAGGAGGGCAGTGGTGGCAGTGGTTTTAATCATGCAAGTGTGCAAAGTGAACCTGGGGGCTGTGGGAAGAGCCCTTGGGTGGGTGGATGGGACTGTGCAGGTCACCCCAAACACCCACGACAGCCCTACACACCCAAGGTGAGGCTGCACGAGCAGCAAGGAACATCCACGGAAAATATTAGGTGTTCCCTTTGGCTTGGAGAAGTGCCAGCAATATGAAACCAGCAAATGAGCCAGGCTTTAAATAACCCCATCCTGCTTTAAAAAGAGGCAAATCAAAATAATGCAGTTATTTGGAAGACAGTGCTAAAGGAAGGTGCCATTCGGATATTCTCTTTATTTTTATCTGGTGTCTTATAAAATAATAACTGATATAATCTGCTAAATATTGCATCATGGCTATTAGACATTGGGACTGTGCTCAAAAATTAAGTTGGGTTAATTAGAGCATGTACTCTGTGCCTATAAAAGACTAAATCAGGCTCTGTCTCGGGAGCCAGACGTGAGTGCTTTTCAAAAACTGAGAATGTGACCCTGACAACTTAAAATCTAAAGTACATTGAAAGTACTCACAGGTTAGAGGTTCTGCTGCCTCAGATGCCTTTAACAAATTCTCTGGCTTTGAAATACACTTCCTTATTTAAAAATTATTTTCTTCTCTTTGTTGCTCTATCAGAAGTCATCCCACAGAAGAGTAGGGAAATGAATATGGAAATAACTGTATGAAAGGAATTATGGAACCTGTTTATCTGCACTGTTCTGCCAAATGAACAATCAGAAAATGGGATTTTTTTTTTCTCCCTGTGGCTTTTTCAGTTACAAGAATTTAGAAAAGGTGAGAGGTAAGTGAGACATTCTGAGATGTAAAAGATGTAATCTGATTATATCCCTGAAGTAATTCTTTATATTATTTGCCAGTTTGTCATATTAAGGACTCAGTATTGTTTTTATTAAGGACTCAGGACTGTTCATCTGCAAACTGAGATCTAAGCCCAGTTTGCATTTCTGTGTTTCTCTTGTGTTTCTTTAGTGGCTGCTGTGATTGAACAGTGGCCCCAACTCCTGAGCTGCCTTAATTAACCATTTGCTCTTGTTAATACCTGCACAACTGCGTTATCTGCACCTGAATGGGAGGACAGACCTGACTGGAATGTTTTCCTTACTAATAAGCACGTTCCTGGCTGGATCACTCCAAGTACATCTTTCCTTTCTGCCCACTGGGTGCAAGGGTGGATTCTGTGACTGTTTATCATGTTTTAAAATCTCCATCTAATTTTACCATAGGCTCTGCAGCCTTTCAAACACCTCACAGGTCAGGCTCTGCAGGACCTCACGGGGAGGATTTACCAGTGCAACCCTTGTAAAAGCCAACAGAAATCGTGTGGCTTAATCCTCGTGTGCTGCCTTGAAAAATTACCCATAAATATTTCACCATTATGTTTTATTATTACAGTCAAATTTGTTTTATGTACTTATTATTTAAGGGATAATAGGGCAGGTGTCCCATTTTATGAGGCAATAATCTGGTTCACGTTGGCTCCATAGTTTATCCCTACCAGTGAGCTGCATTATCGCCAAGGGACGTGGGGAGCTTGTCTTATTATAGTAATAATAATAATAACACCTCCTATTTCTACAGCACCTTTCCTCTAGAATGATCCTAGAGTATTTTATAAATCCTGTTTGATTTTTGACAACTGGGGTCATCTCAAGGATTATTTCAATAATGCCAGCTCTGGAGTCAAGATAGAAAACAGATTTTAGACCATCCAGAAACTCTCTCCTGAATCTCTGGAAATGTTTGCAGTTTATGTCTCTCTTACTCCAAGAGCTGGGTCCACACGTGCAGGGGATGAGGCTCCAAACATTGATGGATGTCCTTGGCTGTGGCACCATGAGTTCTGGAAGTGGAATGTGATACCCTTCAATTCAGTTTTTTTGTGAAAGTGTCTCTCTAAGATACACCAGAAGCAGCTCTCTGGGGAGGGTGGAGAGAGCTGTGCTGCAGGCACAGACAGCCCTCACAGTCACTGGAAGGTTCACTGGAAACCGGATCAAAGGGGAGTGATTCCCACCCCTTCCTTAGGTAATGCTGCTTTTCCAGGCGATTTGGATTATGCATCCTCAGTATGGCCATGGTGACAGTTGATGGTAGTGCCCTTTTTGGTACATGCAAGTGCTGCTGACAAAAGAAACCATTCTAATTCCTCTATGCAGACTTAACTTGTGCCCTAGTTTGGTTTGTAGTGGTGTATTGGCAATATTCAAGTGAACAGAGTGTATTAACTAAACTCAAGCTTGGCCCAGGCTGCTGTTATTTCTCCTGAATAGCAGTGACTGGGTATAAAAGTGAGTTGCCTTCAAAGCAAGCATCAATGTGAGCCCATTCCCAGCTCCTTTGGATGAGCCTGTGCCACAGTGAGTCTTGGATAGAGTCCGGATGATGTTACCAGCTGTGTTTGCCTTGTGTGCTCAGCCTTCAGCTGACGTGAGCAAGTATTGCAAGCCCATGGATGACTTCTGAGCTTGTGATTCCAGCATTTCCCCTCAGCCCAGCCTGCCCCGGGGAAAACAGTTGCCAAACTGAGATTAAGCTTGCATTTTATTAAAAGTAAAAAGAGGGTTTACCTACAAACATTGCTGGTTTTTTGCTTTTTCTGCCGCTTCTCTCTTTAATGTTTGTTCTTCCTTTTGTTCCTTTCCTTCAGCTGTGAACCCAGAAAGGCAAAAAAACTTCCATGTTTTCCTGTAATATGAGTATCTATTAATTTCCAGTAATAGAAGTGGTTTATTTCTACTTGAAAGCTGAAGCCAACTCTGATGAAGTTATATATTCTTTGACTAAGTAAGATATATAAGGCTGAGGCTGCTCTCTTAACATCCTAGAGCCACAAGGGCTTTAGCTACTCAGAGGCAGTGTTACTCATTCCTCCCTTATCCACCATCCCAGGCTGACCTAAAAAACTTTTCCAACTAATGCCTCACTGAAATTGCCAGATTTCCACATTAAGTCAGAATTTTACAATTTGAATTTTCCCCACGGGGAAAAAAATACCTTTAAAAGCAGAGTTTCGCTTACTTGCATCCTGCATGATTCAGCATTCTCTGAATATACCATTTTATTTTGTGTTGGAGGAAAAAAGACCAGTTTCTGCCATCTTTATAGAGAATTAGTTGATCAACCAGATATTTAAAGTGTAAGTGCATAAGTCTGCCAGTAGCTGCTTAAAAGGATTTTTATTAGTCCATACCTGTGTTTCTGAGCACCTAAACACCTTGAAATGTTTCATCTCGTTACACTTCAGCATTGTGGGGAAGGGATAATGCTTTCATTAGATCTATCACCCATTCACAAAATATGGCTCTGTGCGACATTTACATCAGGAAAACAAATCATACTGGGCCTCAACTTTCCCCCATTAGTAACTGAATGGATGTCTTGCCTCACCCAGGCAACAGGACGTGTCAAAAGTTCATTGGATTTACAGATAGCAAATCACCAGCCATCTCTCAAGCTTTGTACAAATTATTAAATGTTATTTTATGGCACCCAGTGAACTGACTGGGCTGTGATTCAGGCATGTGCTGAAGCACCTTGTTGACTTCAGCATCTAAATATCTAAAATGAGTGTTTGGAATGAGAAAAAGATGTGACTTCTCCTTCTTCTCTGGACTAATGTGTAGGTTAGTCCCTCATCTCATACCTCAAGGAGAATCAAAGTTTGTCCTGTGGTTCAGCAGATCAGCACCGGGTATTTTGAGTATCTGCATCTAAATTTCATTTGTTTGGGTTTGTTGGTGGTTTTTTTTTACTTACTTATTACAAAATGTCAGGTTTTAATAACTTCCAGAAAGTTGATATTGCAAGAAAAATAAAAAAGTTTCACTACCTCATTATATTAAAATGTTAACATTTCTAATATTTCCTAATGACACCACTATAAACTAAAGATTGGAATGAAAAGTTCTATGACAGAAGTGGAGCCTGGAGACAGTTAATGTGAATGTGTTTCTGGGGTAGCTCAGGGTTTGCTTTGGGGATGTATAGAAGATTATAGAAAATTGGTTCAATTACACCCTCAATTACAATGTGTAAAGTCATTGTACCCTGCAACTGATGGCAGAGCTGGGACCAGGCAGTGCATGTTGAGGAATAGGATGCAGATTTTATGTTGATTTCAGATTTTCTGCTTGTGTATCACGTTCTGTGTTACTACCTGTTATTTATGCAAGACAGTTTTCCTTTGTCATCTGGTTGTTATTTTTTTAAATAATACCCCAGATAGAGCCTGGAGGGCACATCCCACAAATCCCCCCACTACAATTTTTTTATGAACTGGTGAAAGTCCCATTCCTAAAGGAAACAATGGTGGTTTTTTCATGCCATGTCCAAGTCCAGATGTTCAAACTCAGTTGAAACCACTATGCACAGAAACAGGTTTTTTTGAGGATGTGGATATTAGGACTTAGCTGTGTGATGCTTGTGTGATCAGCAGTGCAATTCTATATTCATGAGAGGGTAAAATATGAAGTATAGTGTAAAGTAGCTGTTGCATTCGGCTTTATCTTGAAACAGTAATTGAATAGCTGCTAAGTGCTGAATCCTGAAGGGAAAAAAAACACCCTGTATGGTTCTTTGGCACTCTTTTGCGCTGCAAGAGTTCATCCATCCAGCCTGATTTATGAAATGCCTTCATATTTTTGGCCTTCCAAAATTCGACCAGATACGTTTCAGACGCAATGTCTTTATTATCTCGTGCTTTATCGGCGGAGAGGAGGAGAACACTGAATTTCCATGAATTCTCATTGTTGTTATCTCTCTGAACACGCAGCCCAGACAAAGAACCCTTGGAATGCAAAGCAAGAGAAGCACTAACCCTCAGCTGCAGCTCAGGGCTGAACTCTTAAAGGCACGAAAACCCTCCTCACATCTCAGCACGTGCAGCAGCTCCGGCTGCTCAGATACAATCGGAGAAGGTACAGCCCAGTCCCAGCACCACGGGGAGGTCTCAGTGGCCTGTTGAAGGTGCCATTCATCACATTATTGAGGGCATCTGTGATCTGATCAGCTCCCTGACTCCCACTGAAATAGGAGCTGCGTAGGTTCAGTTCCTTTTGGGCAACCTGCACCTCCTAAAGGTGCCCGACCTCCAACAGAGGGGCCACGTGCTTGGGCTGACAGCCCACAGCAAATACATTGGGATTTTGTTCTTAGTATTTGAGCTGCTTCAGCACCAGCTCAGACATCACAGAATCACGGAGTCATTATGGTTGGAAAAGACCTCCAAGAACATTGAGTCCAAGCTATGACCCATCCCCACCTTGTCAGAGCTCTGAGTGCCATGTCCTTGACACTCCACTGTTCTGTTCTCCTGGATGTAGACAAAACTAGAACATGGTGCTTTCCCACCAGGATCTCTGGAGGGAAACACTCTGTTGACTGCAGTATTTCACAGGAAATTCAAACAGCAATAGCCCTGGCAAAAAATACTGACAGCAAACAAAATCTCCTTGTAGTCACAGAGGGTCTCATGGAGCTGAGGGTATATCCATGGCCTTCCAAAGCCCTGAATGCTGAGAGAATTGTGGGATTTGGCTCAGCTGAGCTGCCTCTTTCCTGCACCAAAATTTCAATGCAAAATGAGAATTTCTTTCTTCAAACATATTTAATTGCTTTCAAGTTTTGGCACTTCTGTTACTATTGGATTTCCAGGGCGTCCCATGGTAATGATTAGAACTAAGCAAATACCTCAAAATATTTTCCATGAAAACTCCCTTGAATAAAACATTGAATAGCCTTCAGCTGTGTTCACACCCCTTTCATATTTGCTTTCTCTGAATATTCCAGTGACTGATTTATGGGCAGAAATGTTAACTGAAACAGCAATTTTTAAGGGAATGTTGCATAACATTTATGGAAAGCAGATTTTAAATATGGATATAGTATCTCCATGCAGTCTGATTGGAGCAAAAATAACACCAGGTGATTTGAGTCCACTCAGTCTCAGTAACCCATCTCAGTGTCCAAAAGTGCAGAGACCACTAACAAAAGGAGTCTCTGTCCACCATAAGGACCAAAAATTAGCATCAGATACAGGCAGAGTTTAGGACATTTGAGTTTTGAAGAAGTACCTGAGCAGTCAACATGTCCAGCTCCTGTTGACAAAAATACCTTTGTAAATCTGGCCATAACTCAAAATAAATGTTGAGTATTGAACACATTTGAAAAATGTGAAAGTAATTCAAAGTTAATTGTGAGCAGCAGAAGAGACTCAGCTCATTGACTAAGTTGTTTACTATGAGTAAGTTGATTGGCCTTACTAATGATACAGGAGTCTTGGCTGCTTCTTGAAGATGTCATTGTCAAAGAGCAAATATTTGCATATTGCTCTTCAACATCATTAGTTTTGTTTTGGGAGGTGAGTCATTAAGACCAAGGTTTAAAAAAAAGTGTACAAATATTGCATGTCTAATTTGCATCCGTGACTAATCTGTGCATAAATCAGGTGAGACTGCACAGAGCTGACCCATCCTGGTATCCTTGGATGTGCAAGGATGCACACAGGCCACCTACATTATCAGCTGGATTTAAAGAATAAATAGATAATTTAAAAAAGCTGAGCACAGCTTTAAAATATGGTCTCAAACCTCAATTTTTGCATATGTAGCTCTTCTCCACTCTGTAGCATGTTCCAGGGAGAGAGAGCTGTGCTGGTACAGGGAACCTTCGACAGATCTGCATTATTCCCCTCAGAGTGCAAAAATATCTTCATGCAATATCTGAAAAAAACTCATTTAAATGCTCTGTGAATACAGCCCTTCCCAAAGGCCACGATGTATTCATGTATTTTGGATGATCTTCAGCTAGAAAAGCATGCAGCTAATGCACCCATCTTACCACGTAAAAGATTTAAACAAAAACACCAGGAAAAAAAAAAAAAAAAGAGAAAAGCTGAAAGGCAGCCCACAGCCTCTAACCCAGATTCATGCTTTTAAATAAAGATGGTCTAAGGATGTTCCTGTTACCCAATTCCAACCACAGCTAGAGTTTGTTCTTTAAAAATGAAGAGCCAGAGTATTTTCGTAGGGACACTTACACTGAATTGTACCTTTTTCACCATTCTGGGAAAATGCCTTTAAAATACCCAAATCAAACAGCAATTTCAAGGCTGGAGAGTGATATATTTTCTTTTTCTGTGGGAATGGAAGAATTTCAGGGATAAAAATTATGAGCAGATATTAGAGATGCTTTATCCAAGAGCCAGTAACATTCAGGCTACTAAAGTTACTCCAACACCAGGTCTTAGGCAGGATGAATAAATTAACACACTTCAGTTTCTTTTTCTTCCCTAAAAAACAATTTACTTACCCTACTACCATCACATGCTAAATTAAGCCATGTCTTTCTTTTATTAATAAGACAGCTGGTTTCTGAGCTCCTTAAACTTTTCTAAATTTTCTTACCACAAACACTGCTCATTTTGTTTTTTATCCAGAGACTGATAACAGGGTTTCTATAAAAATGAACATTCATGATCAAAGAGCAACTCTGTATCATAAACAAATTACAACAACTGGGCATGCTTTGAAATAGCTTAACCTAATTAAGCTCAAACACTTTTGCAAAAGCTTTAAAAAAATGGGTGTAATTGGAGCTCCGTTCAGGTTCAGCTGACTTCATATTTTTAGTTTGTTTGGCTTTTTTTTCCTTTTTAGAGCTTTGCATAAACAAAACATTTTGACAGTGTTGCCTTCCTGGGGAAAAAAAAAAAATGTTGGTGGTGCTGAAAATTCAAATTTCCAAATGAAATGCAATTTTAATTGCTCATTTTTGCAGCTCTTGTGGTTCCTGTGAAATGTGCCAAATGCAAACCCAAGTGGCACGTGGCTGTTCCACACCTGTGTGACCCTCCTGTGCCACAGGTTAAGGGGGACTGAGTTGATGCCCATCATATGCTGGACCACCAGGCAGCCTGGGTGTGGATCAGAAATGCTAATCCTGTATTTATTTTCCTGTACAAAATCAGTTACAAAGTAGGAGTTTGGGTTTGAGGGCTAAATTGGATCCCTGTGGCATCTTCTTGTGTGTCAAGAACGGTCACACCACAGGGTGTCTTCCTCCTTTTCATGGCATTGGTTCCTTGTTGGTTCCTTATGGCAAAATAACATTTAGGTTGAAATTATCAGACACTCAGATTGCTGTATCTTATTTATGATCTCAATCTCTACCTCCACTTTAAAGGTTTAATGTAAAACTTTTCTCAAGTATTTATTGGTGATAAACAACCAGGTTACAAGGATGGATCATCTCCTTCAATCTGATACAAGGATAATTTGCAATAATAATTTGCAATAATAATAATAATACACCTGAATTCTTTACTTACTTAAATCAGTGTTTTAAAGGTACAGAAACATCTGTGCATGGTAAAATGACCCTCAAAATATCTCTTTATTGAAACATCAATTTTCTTAAAATTAGAAAGAATAAATCCTTTGTAATCTATATAGAATTGTGTACTTCCCTCATCACCATAAAAACTGAATGCTTTGGTTATTACCTGTTATGTGTTATCTGGCCTTTTCTTCTGTAGTGAATTATTTCCTCTTTTTCAGAAGATTTTAATTGTATTGATTTTTTATTTCATCATGAAAACAATTTCCTGTTTGCCCAGCTGTGGAATTTCCATAAGGAGGTAGTGATTTTCTGAATACTCTAATGTATACTTATCAGGAATATTTGTGGAAAAGGAATTTCAAATTCATTCTTATCTGCTCCAAGAATTTCTGCTCAGCTGTTAGCACTAAATTTTGCTCTTTGCATATCTATGCTTGTAAAAGTTTACTAATGATCACTGGAGGCCTTAATTGAAACAAATTTATGTATATAGTTCAACAAATATTTTTGTGCTCTAATACTTGAATTTTTTAAAATATTTTTCATTTCTTTTCCATTTCTTGAGAAGCAAATTTTCTGTCAAATTTATTTTCATAATTGAGAAGCATTAGAAGTGCTAAGCCAAATTACCTGTAATTATATAACCTTCTGATTCTGACTGTGTTTAACAGATTAAATGTTCTGTCTTTACAACTTTCAAGGTTAAGTGCTCATAATGGGACATGCTGGTGAGTAGGTCATATAATCCCCAGCAAGTGGTGCTCAGCAAACCAAATGGAAGATAGTTATTAAAATCCATAACATGCAACTTTAATCTAACGCTCAAATTATAAGGGAACCACTTGGAAAGAGCTAAAGGCTATTTGCAGGTTCAATATATTCACTTGGCTCTCAACAGTGATCAAAGTTTGGAACTTCGCATGCCTTGGACTGATGTAAGAGCTAATTTGGAGGAGCTGCACAAAATGCTGTTATATCCCCAAGCTACAGAGGTTTCTAATTGGAGTTTTACACCTGTGAACGAGGGAGCAGCCACGTGCACTGCCCAGCTCTCCACAGGGTTACACCAGCAAGTCGGGAAGGGTTAAAAGTCAGGGAAATTAATCTGAGCACCAAGACAAATTACACCTCTATTTTTTACAGAAAGTTTTCTAACTGAAGTGGTTCTGTTTTAATTGGGGACTATTACTTTAAATGAGACCCAAGATTGAGAGTCTTTTTTGCAGGGATATTTCAGTCACTGTCAAGACCTCCCAATAAGCTCATTCCTGCCTCTGTTCCATATATTATTATTTTTTCACCTCGAATTTTCTTGAATTTACTGATATCATCTTTCCCTAATCTACCCCAAATACCAAGTCTATAAAGCAAAGTCCAAAACCTATCTAGCCTTGGGGTGGCACATTAAAAAACAGGGTGGTTTTCTTTTTTTTTTTTTCCCAAAAAGGCCACTTTTGAACGTGTAACTCTCACACTGAAACAACTGCAGTGAGAGCCCTCGATCAAAACAACCACCCCACCTTTGCATTGCTGTTTTTCCTCTGTCGCTCCTTGAAATGACCTTGGCTTAATTACCTGCATCTCAATGAGTGAATCTACATAGCAAGTGAAGGTTAATTAATGAAGGATCATTTCTTACTTTAAACCCATCAGGCAGTGGCTGACAAGCAAGTCTGGCCCGTGCAGTGCTATCCTATATCTCATTAGAAATGGCCAGATTGATGTGCAAGCTCTGCTCTAGAAAAAGGAACAGGACAGTTTGTTAATGAAGAGAAGTGATGGTCTCTCATCACCAGCGTTGCTGAACTTCAGCTTTTCCCACCAGCTCCTTAATTTCCAAAGAGTTTAATTTGCGCCTTTTAAACTTATCAAACCTCCAAGTTTTCCTCCCAAAAGTTACTGTAGTTTTTTCTACCTGGCTAGAACTGGTAAAGCAATTAGATCCTCTCTCATGTATTTGTGTGGCTGTCACAAAGCCCACCCAATTTGCACCACTTCAAATCTGGTGGCTACAAGAATTCCTGTTGTTGATCTGTACATCTGCATCTCCAAGGGATGCCTTGCCCAGGAGTGCATCCCTGTCTTTTAGAGCAGAATGCCCCTCTCTTAGCATTTCTCATACCACTCACAGACATGGCTGGAATGGGCTTCCCACTGGAATGTGCCTCCTCATACACTCCAGAAAGCTGTTTTCCAAAGGAGAACAGTAACTGTGGAGATGAGAGAGGTGACACTTGGAGTCACCCTGTGACACTGACATTCCCACACGCTGGGTAAAATACCCACAAAGAGCACGAAGACCAAACCAGAACATTTGGAGGAAGACAGTTTCTCAAAGCAGCTGAAACCAAAATTCAGGAGGTTTGCTGAGAGCCCTGAAAGCCCCTCTGTGCCTCTGCTCGTGAAGAGACAAACTTACACTGCCCACAAATCTTTCCTTTGCAATCACTTGTGCTGGTGGTACAAAGAAGTTTGCTTGTGATTTTAGGAAACCCCTTGCAGTTCATTTGTTTTGAAGCCCATGGTGGAGAATGTATTTTTAAGACATTAAACATGTCCTACATCTGGCTATGGCTTAGTATCATGATAGAGGGGGTTTGGTCCTGTGTTACTCAGAACTTTTCAGAACATAAAGTGAGACTCGGTTCACACAGAAAGTCTTTTCAGAGACATTTGCAGACAGATGGATCACACCTGCAGTGATTAATTGCACCCTGAACACATTGGACTGCGAAGAGCAAACTAGACCCTATTTCAGCACAGGACTGTACCTTCCAAAGGCAAAATACACCACTGGAAAAAAGAGCAGGAAGATTTCCAGGCACTGCAAACAGAGCAGAGGGTTCCAGCTTCACCTACAAAACCATCTTGGGGCATTTTGGGTTTCAAAGCACTGATGCTTTGAGGTCAGAAGGTGTTTTCTTTTCCCACACCCCCCTTTTTGTTTTAATGAGGAAGTCAGGAGAGATTCATAATTGCCAATTTTCTCATCATCAACAGGTTTTCCAAATACAACAGTGGCCAGAGAGGCAAACACTTGTGATGCTGGTGAGCAAAGAATGTCTCAAGAACAGAGGTTTGTTTCCTTCCATGTTTTGACCATATTTGATCTTGCAAATGTAAGAGATTTTGGCTGCCTTGCATTGTCTCTTTGCTTTAGGTTCTAATATGCTCTCTGGTATCTTGCTTTTCCTCCACCTTTTTTAAGGTCTTCCCTTCTCAGTCTTACCCACTTCAAGAAATAGTAACAAAACAAGTCAAAAATATTTGGCCTTTTCCTATTATTGCTTTTGAAGATTTCCACGAGTAAAGGTGGGATTGAGCTTAAAGGTAAAAATAACACATTCTAGAAAACAGTTCTTTTAATAAGGACTTAAATGGTGATTTGCTCCCACCTTATACTAACTGGAAAATATCTTGTGTGCTTCTACTTCTGTCTGGTCTATAAAATATGGAGTTTTTTCTAGATGCAGAAGTATTAAGAATTGTCTCTGGTTTGGGCACGTGCCAGAATTTAACTCATCCCACTTCTATGTTTTCAAGTACCCGAAAAAAATTATATAAAAACTTTTCTGTAACTGTGAAACAGAGCTCATTTACCTTTGTAATTTTCTATTAATTTACTACTAGGATTCATTTTGCATTTAATTCAGTCCTCTAATGGCTTAAAACTGTGTCTTTGGTCTTTACACATTTGTGGTCTCAGCCATGTCAAGCTTTTTCATCTACTTTATGTTCATTTATTTTAACTTTTAGTGGTCTTCTAGCCAATTCTTTATTCTTTTTATTACAAGAGCATGAAATTTTATAATGCCCTAGAGCTTTGTTAGTCAGCTGCTACAAGGTTCTTAACCTTAGTTAATTTATTCTTTCACTTTTGACTTTCAGATATGGAGCATGCTTTAATATTTTGGTTTTGAATATGAAAGCAACTTTTATTAAGTAGGTTTATTGCATTAATAGATCCTTATTTCATTTTTACAGCAGTGTTTAGGTATCCTGCTAGACACAGAATGTATAATTTTACATAATTATCCATAATTTTTGTATTATAATTTAAACTGTACTAAATGACAATATTGCTAATATAACAATCATAACATTTTTAGATAATTTTACTAAAGAATCATTGTAAACAAGCACAAGAATGTTCTTTTTCCCTGTAAAACCTGATTTTTTTGGTTGCTTATTACCTTAACAAATCCTAAGTAATGGAAGTTTGTTATATACAGGAAAAAAAAGGGAGAAACTTCTAAAATTAACAGTTGCTTTAATTTTACATGATTATTCTGAACACATCTCATATCCCTATCAATGATAGCTGGCAACTCTTGCAGTTTGGGTAGTCCCCCAGGAATTCATTAAATCCCTACAGCCATGTTATTATCCAAGATTTTCATATTTCTATCTTTCAGAAGTAATTATTATCATCCCCATCCAGAGAGCAAGGCTTGGAAAACTGAACGCTGGTCTCTGATTTGAAAAGGCTGATGAAAAACAAAATATTACAGGGAGGAAGAAACCCAACCCTGTTCATTTATGGTTTAAATTCCCCTTGTTCTAAAGCTCATATTCAAATTTTATTGGTCTCACTCACATTATCCTTGGACCACTACATAAATATCAAACTCAGATAGAGGAATTCTGATATTCTTTGGGACCCACAGCTGGACATACTCTGAAATCCACTGAAATAAAGGCCTGGCCCATCCCACACCCACCCTTGGACCCACCTGGGCAGCACCAGAACAAGTGGAAATGGGAGAAGACCCAACCTGGAGGGGGGCAGGGATATGACTTGTTTCCAACAGGTGAAAACAAGGCAGGTTTGAAGTAGATACAGTTCAGGGTTGGGTATTTTAATTTGCTTTCAAGACCAGATGTACCAAGAGACCAAAACACCAATTCTGAGCAGCACACTGAGCAATCACCAACCCAGAAATAGAAAATCAATAGCACAGGAAAAAAGAATTCTTGTGAAATCCACTGGCAAGACTTCAAATAACCACAGTTGTCTGCACTATCCCATTTTATACCTTTTGGCTTACAGGAATCTCCATTAATCTGTAATTTTAATAAAAATGCATTTTCCCTTCAGAAGAGGTAAGAGTGCTTGCTGCAATTCTCATCATCAGCGTGGTGGAGTTGTTATTCCACCTACATTATTTACCTGTATGTAAGTATCAAACTCACTCCAATACATTGGAGGTTCTTTTCTGTTCTACAGGGAGTTAACACTTAACATGATTTTATATATGTATATATATATATATTTTATATATATACGAACATTTCTTTGTCAGGTAGAAGCTTTTAGTCATCCTGACATGAGGCTTTCACACAGCAAAAATATTACTAATACTATTTTGCCTCTAAAGTACATTTGTTATCAATATGCACTTAAACTGGTGATCAAGAGTTGGTGGGAGAGACACCTGCTCTGCATTTCTTATCTTTTTAATACCTTAGGGATACATCACTTAATAATTTAGTGCTAAACCATTTAGCATTTTAGCCCATCATCTCTTATATTACACATAGGATTTCAGTAATGTCTGATAAAATTATGTGTTAGCTGCCTTATGTGTGTGTAAAACTTAATAAGTCTTCTTCCCCCCCTCAAGTTTAATAACTGATTTCTTACATTTATGGATGTGAAATTTTATTGCTCATGGATATAGTTTGAACCTAAATCTTCATATCTTATAAATTGATTTTTAGTTTCCTTTTTGACCTTATGAATTTCAATCAGACATTGACCTCTTGTTGCTCATGAATCTGACTGATTTAGTGCCATATAACAATAATACTGTAGAAAAGCATTATCATAAGAGCCCACAGGGTTTGCTGAAACCCATAACTAGATTTTGGAGGCCTCTAGCAATAATAATTCTTGACCCAAGACTATTCTCTAATGCCTTCATCCTTTACTGTTCTGGACTGGCCAATCCTTGTTTTAGTACATTCAAGGAAAGTGGTGGAGACTCCCAGGAGGATACGAGCTAAAACTGTATGGAGAAGATAATGCTGAATAGACTCCCATAAAATGAAGCTTATAAAAGACCAATTCTGTCTGGGATTTGTCACATCTTGAAATGAGAGGGAAAGACTATTTAAAAGGAACCTTTTGTGACAAAAATTAGTATTTATTCAGTGTTTCAGATTTTCAAAAAATATAAATTTAATAGTAATTGTCTTTACTGGAATGTGTTGTTATTCTTCAGTCTATCACTCTGGCTGCAGCCTAAATAGAGGACTTGAATCATTACTGCTTTGTTTGCTTGGCTGTGCTAATTTAATTTACTTTAATTGCTTATATGCTTTGCTTTACTGAATAACTGGGTGTTGATGTTCATTATTCCTTATTAAGAAAGGATCTTAAAGTGAAAACAAAAGTGTGAAGGACATGGGCCTGTGGTATTAGTTTACAAATGCTGTATGGGCTGACTTTGGCCACAAATGTTTACTGAATGACTATTTTTTTCTGTGCATGTACATATATAAGTTTGTGGGAGTTTTATTTATTAACTGATTGTAGAGAGTCAAGAAATTCTGATAAAACTCCTTGTGGTAAACAGGGCAGAGGGTAAAGAAACAAGGCATGAGCTATGAGCTGTGAAATGCTCCTGCCAGATTCAGCCCCAATGATACAGGTGTTCAGCAGGACAGGGGCAGACAGATCAAAAGGGCCCTTCTGTGAAAGCCTCCTGCTGTTCCAAGGCCATGGTCACTTTATCAGGGGGTTATTTATGAGGAGCAAACTGACACAGGCCCTGTCTTGGAGGGTTAAAGGATAATAGGTCTTAAGTACCCAGCATCATGTAAAACTTAGGTAAGAGAGACAGACCACTTCGATCAATCTTTTTGCTTGTTCTTTGTTAGCAAAGTTGCCACAGAGGCAGAACTTGCAGCTGAACATGAGAGCCTGTGTTGCTCATTATAGAACTGGATGCAGAATTCACATGGTCTGTAGAAGCCAAGATTGTCTGATCACTTTACAGTGGCCTGGGAAGCAAACCTGAAGCCCCAGTTCCTACAGGAGGTGCTGACCTGGTCACATCTACATCCTGTTCTGTTCTATCACATGCAAACACGTGCTCACAGAGGTGCTCCTGCATTACACCCAGCACCAGCATTTCGTGTTGGAGGACAAGAGAAAGGGACGATGGTTCTGTACTTCTCATTAAGGATATCATGTCCTTGATGCTTCGCATTTAAAAATTAATTAAAAGTGAAGACCTCTTCATGGCAGTCCAAAAACACACTGGCACAGAGCCACATCCATTCATCTTCCTCCAGAGAACCCTTTGCATACTGATGGCACTGGGCACCGTGGGCAGGTCTGGCCTGGATCGTGTGACAACGCTCACACCAAGTTCCCAAGGTTTCCAGTGCAGACATAAAGGTTAAAACCTGCATTTCCACAGTGCCACTGGGTTCTCACAGCTTCCTCCACCCATCACTACCCTTAGATGATGGAGTGTAAATTGGGGCTTGCGTTAGTTTTGAAGAAAATACGCCAAGTGTTGCTTAAAGGCTAAAAATTAGACTCTATATAACCTAGTGAAATAGGATTTCACATGCTTTTTTTTGTAACTTGCTGGGTAATGAGCTTTTAAAGTGAGAAGTTTGTGTTTGGTATATTAATGTTCAAGGCTTTCCAATTTAAACACAGAATACAATAGGTGAGGAGTCCAAAATAGAAATATATGAGTGGAGCTGTGCAGTGTTACTGCTCTGTTTATGATGCTCAAAAGTCAAAACTGTGCCAAGCCATTCTGTTTTCTTATAAACTATGTAAATTATTTATTGACATATAAAGTTAACAATTCTCTGTGTTTACTCCAGCTTGTGTTACATCTGATATGAATGAGGCTGTTTGGACCTTGCATTTTTATCTGATTTTCTCAATTTTGCTGTTTCAATAACTGGTCTGATTCACCTGCTGCTAAAAACACTTGTCAGGTTGAATTACATACCCTGCACAGATATTGTTGCAATTAGCAATTACAAAATATGACAACAGAAGTGCACAAAGGTTTAGAATCCAAACTTTTAACTGTATGTAATCATGTCCAAATTTGCTTAAACGTGAGCCAAGGAGTTGTGTTTATTTGTACATCCTGTTTATTGATCTGCATGTGCAGACAGTGTAATTGTACATGTAAATTTGGAATCATGTGATATGAAAATAATATGAAATTCCGTGTTTGTCCTCATTCCCAGAGTTTCTGGCTGGTTGGTGGCCAGTTAGAAACACTGGGCCCACGGGCCTGGGGGAACTGAACCCATCTGAATTCAGGGCATGTCTTTTCTCAGAAGATTCCTGCCAATATGGTTTTTGAAGACGCCGAGTTCATGAATCAGTTCCCTTCTGCAAACGAGGACCTCCAAGGTAAGATCCAACCAATTTTTTTGTGTACAAATTTCCTTCCCTGCTCTTCCACCAGCATTTCCAGGTGTGACAGATGTCCCCCATCCCATGGCAAAAAAGCACTTGTGACACCATGAATTGTCTTTAGCATGGAGCCAGAACAAATTAAATTTTAATTTAAACCAGCGTAGAGAGGGATGGTTTCCAGGGAGGCCTCCTGGACCCACCGGAGTGTGTAGCTGTGCATGGGTCACACATCAGCAGCATCCAACCATCCCAGATTTTTAGTGGGAAATGGACAGCTGGGCAGATGGGAGACTGTGTGGGAAGAGCTGGTCTGAGTCAAGCAGGGCATAGGATGGGGAAAATCGGTGTGTTTGAATGGTGGTCCAAATTATAAGGATATTTTTTCCCCATTAGTATATGTAGCACACATAGAAATTACCCACAGTGCCATATGTTTTTTTTAAGAAATAAAAACATATTTTTATGTATATACATATATATATATGTGTGTGTGTATAAAAATATTTTTTTATATATATGTATGTATAAAAATATTTTGTAAAGAAATAGATAGATATAGATATAGATATAGATGATATAGATAGATATAGATATAGACAGGGGAGAAAGCCCGGAAACATTTCTCGTCACTGTTCCCATCCAGTGTCTTGATACATCACTAACCAGTGAGTTACTGGACATCAACAGCTATTGCTTCTCTTCTGGCTCTCCAGCAACTTGAATCTATTTTGATTTCTTGGTGTCCTTTCTAGTTGTGCTGGATTACTCATAACTGCAGCGCAGTGGTAGCTGCCAATACAAATTTAGTCTTTTCTGTTTATTCTGTACTGTCCTGTCAAAGCAGATAAGTCTGCTTTGCATTAGAGCTCAAAAATTTAATTGTGGGAAAATGATGAGTCACTCCAGCGAAGGTAAAACCAACGTCTGTGTCAGGGGACGTTCTTTTGATGTACAAAGCAACAAAATGACATCAGGGCCATGAGCCAAACTTGCCAACCCTCACACCAAGGAGTCATTTACATCTCCCTGGGACAAGGAGGCTTTTTGAACCAGCGAGAAGATCGATTTGGGGTCAAGCTGGAAAAAAAGAAGAAGATAATAAAATAGGAAAAGGGAATCTTCCAAGCTTTATTAGCAATTCAAGACACTTACTTGTGAATGTCTAATAAAATTCTCTCAAGTGACTGCTCAGGATAGTTGGAGTATTGTCCCTTCTCATCCCTCTGAGGTTTGGATGATGGGCAATGGAATGACAGGAGTGACCATCTCTAGGAACCAGAAATGCAACCACATTGAGAGGAGCAGAGTCAGACCACAGCTTTCACAGAATCATCAGGGTTGGAAGAGACTTTCAAGATCACCGAGTCCAACCATCAACCCAGCACCACCAGAGTCACCCCTGAACCACATCCCCAAAGGCCACATCCAGACACCTCTTGAACACTTCCAGAGCAGCAGGTGCACCACCTCCCTGAGCAACTTATTCTAGTGCCTGACCACTCTTGAAGGGAAAAAAATTTCCTAATCTCTAATCTGAATTTCTCCTGGTGCAACTTAAGGCCATTTCCTCTCATCCTTTCACTTGAGATGTGGCAGAAGAGACTCCACCCTCCTGTCAGAGACTTGGGGAGAGCAATGAGCCTCCTTGAGCCTCCTTTTCTCCAGGCTGAGCCCCCCCAGCTCCCTCAGCTGCTCCTCATAGGACATGTTTTCCAGACCCTTCCCCAGCTTTGTTTTGACAAGGTTTGTTAGAATTGCTCTGCAACCATCTTTGAAGGCTTTTCCTTTCCCTTTTCCAGGATGGAGATCTGGCAGCCTGTAGCTGTTGTTACACATTCCCTGGCACCATTCTCCCTCGCAGAGCTGCTTCTCTGAAATCAAATTCATTTCCAGAGCTACACCAGTCTGAGAACTACATTCAACATACCTCAGGAAGGAGAGAATTGGGCCTTTCATGTGTCTGGTGGTGCTGTCTAAAGGAAGGACAGCTTGAAAAATGCAGCCAAACTGTCCTCTGGTGCTCCCTCAGGCATATTTTGAATCTCCCCCAGCTTAAGGTTGCCATGGGCCCTTCCCTGATGGCTGGAGCTGTGGCTGTGAAGATCCAGTTTGTTTTGAGGGCTGTATCAGATATGCATATCTGAGCTTCACTCTGCATTTGAGGCTGTTGGAGACCTTTTCAAGGACAAACATAGCAAGTCACATGAAGACTAAATTAAGTGTCTGCAGGATTTCCTTGTGATATGATAAATTTTCAGCAGAACAAAGCAGAAATTGAGTAGAAATGCATAAGGAAATCCCAGGAAGGATTGATAGAAATGAATTCAAAACCTTTTCTTCAGCATAATTTGGACAAGATATAATAGAGTTCACAGTTTACAAATGAGAAGCAAAAAGCAAGAAGTGTATAACTAGTAAAACAGCTCAGTTAATTTACATTTCCTGCTACATCTTTATGGTGAAACTCAGTTAATGATGCTCAGAAGAATCTGGACAACACTGATGCTCTACTTATACTTCTTATTAAGGGTAAAATTCACCCTATTGAAGAGGACAAGCTTAAGATCTATGCACCCACTTAGTACCACTTATCCCAATTTTCCCTTAACAAGGCCGTAAGTAGTGTATACATCTGGATTGTCCTTCTGCACTAAAGTGAATTTGCTCCCTAGTAAATTAGATTGGGCTGATGTGTGCTTAAAAGGAAGAAAATCTTTGCTTTCATTAGGAGCTGTTCTGGGAAATTGCTGCTTGACTTATAACTTGAACCAAAAAATTTCAGTTCTTCCAAACTTCTTTGGGACGTGGGATATTTACACCATTTTCCATCTGATCAAACAGCAAAGCTGAAGCAATGGAACCCATCAATCACGAAGGGGAATAAAGTTTTTGAGGCAGCTGCTCATTCCTTTGCTATTCAGATCCTTCCTGGGGATGGATTTTTTAATATACATTTATCTTGATGTTTGAGTAAAATTGGTACAGAGTGGGTTGAGTAGCATCATGAGACCACAAGCATATCCCTGGGCAGAAAACACAGAATGGTGGAGTGTAGTTATATATTTAACTTCCATCTAAGTGAGATAAACATAAACACGAGAATTTTGCAAGCCAAGAAGTCATGACAAAGTTTAATGAAATGGAAGCTCTTGTGTGAATGCAGCCCTCTGCATCTTTTCCACACTCAGTTTGGCACTGATGATAGGTCAGACTCACCTGCCTGTGCATCCACCTTGTTCCAGGCACAATTCCTGTGGCTGTACCAACACACATTCACCCTCTCCCAGACACAACTATGCAGGGCCCTCTAGCTTTAGCCTTTAAAATAGGCAGCTGGTTGTACAACACACTTTGGGGCACACAGGATACCTTCCTGTGGCCTCAAAAGCATGTTTTTATTTGCAGGAACACAGGCTTTGCCAGATATTCCAGTCACAGTTAATGAAGTCCTTAATGAACTGACAGGCCTGTTTCTTATCTCGCTTATGCCAGATTTAAACCTATGTAACTCCATTAACTTGTTGAGTTGATCCTAATTTTACATAAGTGTAAAAAAGATGAAAACCAGACGTTTTATATTCTCATTATCTAAAAGAATACAAAGTATGAAGTTCTCAAAAATCTTCTTTCTGTCTTCTATCAGTTACAAAGGGATTTAAGTGCTCCTCCACCTTTGACCCTCCCCACTTTCCCTACATACCAATTTCTGCAGCTACTTACTCTGTTTTCCAAGTTAGTCTGATGATGCAAGTTTTGATCTCACTGTGGTTTTGTAACTCCTGAAACGAGTTTTGTAAACTTTATTCCTATTGAGCACATTCCTTCTCGCATGAATCAAACTCTGCATTCCTCCTTCCCACGGAGCCCCCTCAAACAGTACAGCCTCCTCCAGAACATTCATAGCTTTCTCTAATATAAAGAAATTACCAGCACAGAAACCAGTCATACAACGTGAGTGTGAAATTGTGGAGCTGAAGGCAAAACCATTTTCCTACTCACAGTTTAACTTTGGTCGTGTTTAATCTCACCCTGTTGTTTTCAGCTGATTATGCTGAACCTTCTCTGTCTCCAGTAGTTTACTTTCCATGTGAACTCTGAATCGAAAGATCAGTTTTAGGAGACATACTCTGTGTACACAGAGAAAATGATTTCAGGAGTTTTGTTTAACTTTTATTGTGTTTTGATATTGCCTTGATATGATTTACAGTAATGTGTTGCACTGGTCTGACTCCACAGCCAAGTTCAAACACCAGTGTGAACCTGATCTTCAAGAAATTCAAGGCAGTGATTCCTGTGAGAAGCTCATGCAGCTGGTCCTTTTGCCAGCTGACTCCAAGCACACACAGGACTGAATGACAGCAGTGGGCAGCAATACCCCAGCGAGACATCTGAAATCCTGAAAGCATGAATCTGAGCTGACCTACACCCTGTTAGCACTGGAGTAATGCCTCTGACTTTGATGGAGTCACTCATAATTTACAGCTCTGTGAGATCAAATATATAGCCCAGAGTACAGAAATGTTAACATGGATAGTCTCCATCAGAGGAGAGATGTTTATTCTAATGGTACCTCCTGTCAGTCAAGTCATAGACTGGATGTCACTTATGAGGACAATGGGTCACCCTTTTTCCTCTATTCTGAATATGATTAAAAATATAAAAATGGGAGTTAGAATGGAAGAAACGAACTATTAAGAAAATAAATAAGAGGACTGAAAAGAGAAATCAGAAAGGAGAATGAAAGGCAAGTGCCTGAAACAGCCCCAAACCAATGACCTCCAGCTCAGCAGAGGCTGAGGTGGTGTCTGAGCGGCTGGAAATGAACCACATCACTCAGCTGGGTTACAGGAGTCATTTCTTATTCCATTCTCCCAAGGCTTATGCAAAGCTCCTCCAGGAGGTGCCAAGTTTCTGCCAAGGGAGGCAGTGAGAGCTCCAGGATGCCTCTGCAGCCAAGGCCAACATGGGATGAGGGCAATCTCCCTCCAGGAACTGCATCTGGTGACATCAGAGCCAGTAAGTGAGAGCAGAGCAATGGCCATCCAGTAAAGTCATGTCAGATATGACTAAATAAACATCATTCAGGGACTCAGCTGAAAGAAAAACAAAGCAATTTCAGGAGGTGAAATGCTGACTAGGTGATTATTTCTCCTTTGTGTAGTCCTGCAATGTGCCTGACCCTTTGCACTTCTCACAGCAGTGACCAAAGGTGAAAATGAAGGTTAATATTCCTTTTGTGCTGGATCATGCATAAAAACAAATTACTTTTTTTTTCTGGAAAAGAAAAGAGGACCCAGGTCCACTGCTCATAAGGGAGGAGAATTTTCTGTACCCTATTTGCAGGCCTAGATGTGCTGAGAGCTTACATCAGTATAGAGATACAAGAATTCTGCTCTCTGTCATAACCTTATGATGCCAAAAGAACCTCCAGTTTCAAGTGACTGCTGACAGGATGGGGTTTGGCCCTGAATTCCAAAGTGAGATGACTCTGTTCAAGGACCAACTATTCAGAGATGCCCTTGGAGCCCTGCAAATGCTCCTGCAATCTGAGGGCACTTACTGTGAGCACCACTGAAACACAGTCCTGCATCTCAAACACTGGAATTTTTAAAACTGAAGACACCTGGAAGTTACAGGAGGCTTCCAAAAAGGTAAGCTGGGGATGATGTGCTTTTTAAAGCACAGCAATATCTAAGTACGACAAATACTGCAGAAGTGCTAATACTGTTTGGCAATTTCCTGGAAGGTCTGTGGAGTGGAAGTTCAGTTCATTAACTGCTGATGATACCTCCACAAGTCATTTCAGATTGTTTTCCTGAAATAAGACTTGAACCCAGATGGCAGAGGTGAGCCTGCTTTGCCAGCCTGCAACAAGAGAAGTTGCAGGTTCAGAAACAATATTTATATTCCCAAATCTCAATCTCTCTCTCTTTCTTAAGCTTATTAAAATTAAAAGCATGACCTGCCACATCACATTACATCAAAACATGATGTAACTTCTTAATTTAAAAAAAAAAAGTTTTAATTTACGATGTTGCATTATGCCACAAAAAGCTTTTGTTTTCCCCAGAGAAACTATAAATTTTTTACAGTGACTGTTTATCCAGTATCTTTGGCAGACTGAAACACCGAGCGTTGGCAAGAAGCAGATATTTAACAGCTACTGACGAACAGCTTATGAATCACCAGCCTTGAATCCTGGCACACATCTCCCTGCAGGTACCTGTCTGAAATCACCATCCTCACTCCCTTCTCACTGCAGTAACACTGAGGAACTGACTGGTCCTGAACCACTAAACTTCATCTACTTTATCTTTCCAAGCCTTTATATTTTTGGAGGAAAGCACTCTTGCTGTAAAAGTGCCTCTGCAATAACAGTCCAGGAGTAGGGTCCAATATGGATTTCCTACTGATTTTGAACAGCCCAGGAAAATATTTTTCATTACAACAACGCGTGGCATTTACATGTTTTTCATTTACAGATGTAAAAGGCCCTTGCAAAAACTCTTTACAGTTATATATGGGGGGAACTGAGGCATAAGCAACAGAAGATGTCATCAGTAAAGGCAAGAATAAGTTGGTCCAGGTCTGCTCTGCTGGTCCAAGTATCTCCAGATGATGAATTCATAAGGTTGGACTGGATGTGAAATGATATGTTTGTTGGCCTGGGTCTCTCTCAGTCTGATGTGTTTTTTTGGAACTGCTCTGGCTGAAGTGAAGTTCAATAGAACTCGAGAAAAAGGACTTGTTCTTGCCCAGAGGAGGGTTTTCAAGCCCTTGGTTTCTAAACAATCTCTTTATAGGGTGCACTGTGTACTGTAAATCTGGAGCACAGGGTATGGTCATATTGGCTTAACTGTCTTACTAAGGCTGGACTTATTTCTCACACAACTGATAAAAGTCATAATGCTGTCAGTCTCTGGTATAGTAGCTGTGCTGAACTTTTACTGCTTCCTAGTTCCATGATCCATAGTGCACATATGGGGTATAAAGCCTCCTTAAAATCACAGCCCCTTAACTAAAAGCTTTTTCTGGGAGACAGTGTGGTTTGAATTATATTGAGGACCCCAAACAGCAATTACTCCTGGGCCACTGCCTTTGAAATAGATCTATTTTAGGTGGATATTCCTCTTTGGAAGGGGTTGTTCTAACCCTATTTATGGGCCTCACTGCTCATCCCAGATAACCCACCGGGGGAGTGAAGGCTCCCTGAGCACTTTTGATGTAAACACACAATGCTGATGTTCATCACAGGCAATGTGTGGGGTGGAAAGGGGACAGGGCTTTTTCCCCATTGTCACTTGGGGTGCTCCAGTGAGAACCAAGACACAAGGCTATGACCCATTTTACATGAGAATCCTGGAAGAATGTCTGTTCTATCTCAGTGTCAACCAGGGGAAAGTTCTAACTTCAAAACCTGTCCATTCCTGGAAACTATTCCTGATTTCATTTCTAGTATTTAGCACCTTTTCCTTTGCCCCCTTGTCTTCCAGTGAGGGATTGGTGAATTAACTTGGACTGGGTTTGCATGAGGTCAAATCTTCAGTATGGTTCCATAAATGGTGTGCAAACCAAAACTGTCAGAGCACTGACTCTGACATGAGCTGGGAGCTGCTTAAAACACATTTTTCAACCCACACCTAAAATATGTTTGCCCCACTATAGCCTAAGAGAGAACACTTGGCCAGTGAGAGGAAATGGAAGAGGTCTCAGGTGAAAATGTTGAATGAAGGTGAGCTAAAAACGTCCAAACTCTCTTCCAGATGTGGAAGGAATTATCTTGGATGAATCTCCTCTTGACTTGACATAGGAGGTTTCAAGTTTTATGGCATCTTACATTATTGTTTAAATTTGTTTCAGGCAAGAAACATACTTTTTAAGGTCAGGAATACAGATTTGTTAGATGCTAAGACACCTGAAAAGCAAGAATACAGATTGTAGGATGAATATTTCACAGAGTAATTATTTAAATATATTCAAGTATGAGCATCTTTAGATCCTAAATTTAGTATTCCTTAAAAACGTAATCTTACAATAAAAACTCACATTGTTTGTAACATCCCCATTCTCTGCTCGAACCAGTTGTTTTTCAAAAGTTGCATCTTGGTTGCTTATTTAAAGTGCCCCACTGATATTTTTGCCCCAGACTTTTAATTTTTTGGCATAGCACTTGCACATATGTTGATGATGATGCACATCTGAAGTTCTCAAAACATAAAGGCCCAGTACTGCTGGTGTGTGAACCGCTCAGATGTGTCGGGCAGAGGCAGCTCCCTGATTCCTGCATAGATCCCTGGCCTAGGCTGGGGGTTAAGTGCCTGTCTGGAGCACACAGCAGCAACCCAGAGCCTGCAAGATCCCTTGGCAGCTCCACTCAGGAGCAGTTTGGGCATCGAGAGTTCAGGGACCAGGAGAAAAATGGTCTTGGAGAGACCTGACTTGAAAGAGATGACAACGACTCAAGTAGTTGGGCAAGTAGTTAAGATTTAGGTAATTGAGAGATCTGGGGATGCTGCTGAAGGAGGGGGGTTGTTTACAGCACAGTAAAGAGGAGAAAGGAAGGGATGGGCACATGCATTTATCTCTACATGTGCCTTGGAAGTTAATAAAACACCAGGAAGCAGTAGAGATGCTGTTGTGAACTCCTGAGCAAATCCTAAACTTGAGGAACCCTGTTGTAGCACAGGTAAGAAATCCATCTGCTCCCCTGAATTATTCATATATCCCATTTTCAGTTAGGTTCTCCACATCCACACACCAGGGTGAACTCAAATTTTAGAGTTCAACTACTTTGGGCACTGTAAACAACTGGATCTCTGAGTTTTATATCTGATTATACCTCTCACAGCTCTGAGCCTTATGTCTCATTATAGGGACAAAACAGGCACCTGCAGAAACATGAGCCTGCCTGCAGCTGGTGACAACAGCACAGCTCAGATTCAACCACACCTGCCCTATTTAAAACCAGGAGTAAATGGTTATTACATGGAAATAGAGAAGCCACTATTATGCTGTGTAATGATGTCATAGAATAGCACAAAGATCTTTTCTTATTCATGGTATCATCAAGCCTATAAACAGCTTCAATTCTGGATTTAAGTTAGGGCACCTTATTATCAAGTATTGGTCATAATATAATTGTTGATACCCTTCTCCAATCAGCTGTCTTCCTGGTTTTTGGACTGTTCTGGCTGAAGATTTAATCTCCTGAGGTGCCCTCACTGTTCATCTTCAAATAGGATGTGCAAAGATAATGGGGATGGTGCAAAAGAGCTCAAAAAATTTTCCATACCTTCAGTATTACCTTATATCTTTCCTACCAGTAAACCCACCTAATTTATGAAAATCCAGTAGGGATTGCAGGAGGCATTACACAGGTATTCTTACATTTGCCATTGCTAAACACAATTTTGGAGCCAGAGAATGGTCACAAATGCTGGATTTGAACCAAGGTCTAATTGTGGTATCCCCACTTTTCTGGAAGCAGCAGGTCAGAGTCACAGGAGCAATTTGAGGCTGTTAACTAAAGGTTTCCATCTGGAACCTTGAATTATTTCTCCAGTTTGTTTCCCTGCTATCAAACCCTCCAGTAATCCAAACTAAATCTTCCCTAACAAAAAGGTCCTTTCTCATCAAGACTCAAAGCAGAATGCTTGGAGTAATTTACAATACAAATGTGCAATGAAATACCAGGCTGGGTGATGCTACGAGGAAGGAGAGTGTACAGTGTGCTTTATGTGCTTTTAGCTGTTCTACCCTACACTGCAACATGTGCACCCACTCTTGTAACCTTTACTGCTGTGCAAAGATGATCTGTCATTTCTACTATATATATAAATATATTTATTCCGAGGCAGCTTCGAGTCCTGACTGCCCTCTAGAGAAATTCTGCTGGAAAAGCTCAGACCAGCAGAGTCAGCAAAAAATAATTGCAGCCCTAATCTTAACTCCAGCAGCTGCACACGGTGTCGGTGACAAGATCTGGAGAAACAGAAATGCACTTAAAGGACCCTTTTTCTCTTGCCTCTCCCTGTCACTGGGAGTTGGGGCCAGACCCAAACACACCAATCCCATTCACTGCCTGGGAAAGCTCAGCAAAAACTGAGTTTCCATTACCTGTGAGCTGAAGCAAAAAAGAAATGGAAACGGTTTTTTGTAAAGAAATAAAAGCTGCCTTATATTCACATCACTGGCACATGAGGCTTTAATTATTTAAGTTGCACACGTGTAACTACATGGTCTTACCTTGGCCTTCTCACACTTGTAGTTCACATGGAATGTGCCTGAGGATGGTGGATGGAACTGGCTGTGATTCCCTCTCTGGAGACATTCCAAACCCACCTGGACATGTCCCTTAATCACCTGTTCCAGGTGACCCTGCCTTGGCAGGGGGGTTGGACTGGAAGATCTCCAGAGGTGCCTTCCAACCCCAAATATTCCGGGATTCCGTATCTGGGTGCCAAGACCTGGGCTGGAGCTCATCCTCTGGCAGAGGATGAAGTCCTGCACGTGCAGGTGAGCTCTTACAGGTATCACTGACCACTGCCACCACCCAGTGCTGCTGCTCTAAGACTATTTTTTAGCAAGATTTATTTGTAAAATATTTAGAATAGAATATTCTAATTACGTAGGACATTTTAATTCTGCAAAATCAAAGTATCAGAAGACACAGCAGAAAGCATGTGTTTTGTAATGCTGTGGGAGTGTTGTTTCACGTGGTTGGGCCATCACAGAGAAAATGGCACGTGAGCCATGAGGGATAGTGCAGCTCAGCCCAGGATACATTCAGCAAACTGAGATCCTATTTTGACCTGACAAAAAAGACAGCAAAAAAAATGTGAAATGTGTGTCTCTGTGTATAATTTTTCCCAAAACAGCTGAATCCCACTATCCTGAAGAATCTTATTCATTGAACAAGCTGTCAGTGCAAGTTCCTTCACACAGCTGAGCCTTTTCATGCCTAACGGGGTTTGCCCTGAACCAGACAAAGCCTATTAAAGCTGGCAGAGGAGCAGGTGATGGAGCACTCCCAGAGCAGCCTGGGCTGCCCTCTAATGGCCCCTGTGCCAGGAGCACACACTGGATCCCTGGGATGCCAGCAGGAATGTTGGCCCAGGGTGCCTTGGGTTCCCAACAAGAGAAATGTTCATATCCTGGGAAAAATGAAAATGTGGTGTATTTGTACATGTGCAGGTAAGCACTGCTACAGAGATCAAATAAAGGCTGGATCACATCTGGAGGGTTGTGTTCAATTCTGGGCTCCACAGTTCAAGAGGAGCTACTGGAGGGGGTCCAGCAGAGGCCACAAAGATGGTTCAGATTGAGTTAAAGCTCCCAATTCTGGATGTGTGCTGGGTCAGAATTTTGTAACTGTTCATCTGATCTGTGTACAAACCTCAGAGTATGTAGGAATGAGCTGGGCACTTAATCTGCAAAGCTGCTGAATAACTGTAGAACTGTACATGTATAAGAAAATGACCCTCTAAGCCTGAGAGTATAAAGTTAGAATTGGCACACAGACACAAAACAATAACAGTTGTTACTATTGTTGTTGGTTTGTTACTGGAGTAGGAAGGGGTCCAGTGTATCCCTCTCTGCTGCCAGATTCTCTTACATTCTGAATAAATAAGGGCTGGAAAGGAAATTAAGGGTTTGGTAACGAATTATTTTGCCCAGTCTCTCAGCAGCTCTGGAGTAGAGCTTCAAACTGAACACAGAGCTCTTCAATCCCAGACTCTTCTGTCATTCCCTGAACCATTGATGTCCCTTTGCGTCCTCTGTTACTTAAATACTTCGCTCATCAGGTTTTTTGAAATCTCTGCTTGAATAAGGGAGTAAAGAAGCAGCAGAAATCTTATTCACTTGAAGGAAAAATCATTTAAACTTTTCTGAAACTTGAAAAAGGTTCTGCTCAGTTTGAGGTAAAGTTGCAGTCAGGGTTTTATTTTATGTGAACTGTATCTTATTCCACAAATGCATTCATTGTCATTTCTATTGACTCTCTCTTCTTCTCCATTGAGTAATGTGGATGCAAAGGATGAATTGAGGCTTTGAGCTCAGACAGTCTTGGTTGTTTAGACACTTTTATTTATTTTCCCAGTATGTTTACTCTGAGGCAAAGGTTTGTTTTCTCTCTGAATAGGGACCATCACTCTGATTTTGTTATCGCTGCTTAAAAATGGTTCCTGAAGATCCCACATATTCTCCCAGTGCATTGATGATCTGCAGGTAAGTTTTGTGACAGAGACAATAAAGGCTAGTTCAGAAAGCAAAATGACCATTTTAAAAGAGTGTTCTGCTTGGGGTAACTTACTAAACTCAGATTTAAAAATATCTTCTCCAGGGCAAAACTCATCTGCTCACGTGTGAGTTTTAGTGGTGTCCATGGGATTGGACCAGCACTACCTGGTTCAATTTTAGGAACTCCATGTCTGGGGGAGGACGATGACACAAATACCTCTGTGTCTTCATCACTGGAAATGTCAGAAATGCATTCCCAAGCATTGATTTTTCTCATATTATTCACAATTGTTCACCTTTTTGTTGGCCACTGTGAGGATGGGAAGGGGAATTGTAACAGCTGGTGGTTAAAGTGATGAGGGAGCTCTCCCTCCCTCCCACCAACAAGACCACATCCATGAAAGAGTTATTTGCAACTAACTTAGCACTGTGGTCCCCTGGATCCATTAGCACACCTCTGAGCCTGCTGGGAGGGGAATAACACAGCCAGATTTCTGCTTGACCTGGCAACAAAATCAGCAGCAAATCTTTTTCTTTTCTGAGGGGGCTGTTCCACAGTGTCTCCTTTCTCCTCCCCAGGTCCGGGGAGGGTAGTGACTCTGAGGACAATGTGGAAGGAGTGAGTGGACAGTGGCTGCCCCTCATTGCAGTGTGATCAAGTACAGAGGATGCTTTCTCTGCTGGAAGAAATAATCCAAATATTCAGATTCCTGCTTGACCTACAAAAGAATAATCTTAACAAGCAACCAACATCATGGAGGCATTTGAACTCACATCTCTGTTGCTGGTGAGTGTCTTACCTACCATTGGTTCTGTAGTTTATTTTGCTTTGGACTAGAAAATCCCCTTGAAACTCAAGAAATCTTCCTGACAAACACTTATTCAAAACTGATACATTTCCACACAAGAAATGGGTTTAAATATGAGTAATTTCCAGTGAAAATCTGTTCAGGCAAAAAAAAATTACACAGGTAGCTCTATTAATTGACCTAATCCTGCCCTGCTAGTGATAACTAAGCACATGTTAGATAATGCCTGCTCAGCTCATTAAGAGGGCAGACTGTCCACAGAGGAGCTTTGGTTTGTGACCATTATCCCTCCTAGTGATCCATCCTCTCCTACACCATCCCACCAACAGCCAACTGTTTGGCTTGTGTGTTTATTTCTAAATACTTCCTCACCTTCCATTTTCATTTTTTTGTCCTCCTGAAAAACTTCCCCAGTTAACAGGGGAAACAGCAATCTGGTGACTTGTTGGCAAATCAGGTAACTTGTGTGGTGATTTTCACTGATCTTCAAGCATCAGGGGACTCTGCCATTGGTTTCTCACCATAAGCTGTGGCTGCCCCATCCCTGGAAGTGTCCAAGGCCAGGTTGGACAGGGCTTAGAGCAACCTGGGCTAGTGGAAGTGTCCCTGCCCATGGCAGGGGGTGGAACTGGATGAAATTTAAGGTCCTTTCCAACCCAAACCATTCTGGGATTCTATAACTGAATTTCTGATGCATCTCATCCCTGGCCCATTATGTCAAATGTGCACTAAATTGGATACTTTGGGGTGGAGTCCAACACTGGTAAATTTTCTTCATTGCAGTTGTCAGTTGCATTATTCAAAACAGCTTAATACTGTCTGGCTTCTTGCACGAAAATGTAACATGCTGATAATATCCATTCCCTTTCTTCTGTACCTTTGTCTCTCTCCATTATCATAATTCTGTCTTCCAGCTTTTTCCTCTGCTGAGCTTTCAGAGACCTTCCTAATCAACATTCGACACAGAGGGAAGGTGGGTGGCACCAGGGTGGGTAAAAGGCTGTGCTGTAATTTGAGGGGCTCTACAATCATCTTCAGGAGTGACAGCACAACCCAAGCAGCAACTACAGCTCGCTCACTCTGGGGAGAAATTATTTGATTTTAGATATAAATGTATTTATATTTATGTGCATATGCTTGTACACGTCAAATATTAATTTCTTTTATTCTAATTTTCCCTCATTTCCATCTGTCCCTGTGCCTCATCAGTCTGGGGCTGGGCTGGCTCTGCACGAGCTTTGCCTTTGAGGTGGCACAGAGCAACAGCACCCTGGGAAAGAAACTGTGTCCAAAAGGCCAGTTCTCATCTGTTCCTCCCTGTCACAGGACTGTGGGCTGGGCTGGGGTGGCTCTGACACCCCACATGCCAACCAAGCACTGCTGTAAAGTACTGGGATAGAGGCTCTGGGGTCCCCAGGAAGGATATGGACCTGTTGGAGAGAGTCCAGAGGAGGCACCAAGAGATCAAAGGGATGGAGCAGCTCTACTGGGAGAAAAGGCTGAGGGAATTGGGATTGTTCAGCCTGGAGAAGAGAAGTTTTGGGGTGACCTAATTGTGGCTTTCCACAGGAAATGTGGAGAGAGACTATTTCCAAGGGCCTGGAGTGACAGGACAAGGGGGAATGGCTTCACACTGACAGAGAGGAGGGTTAGATGGGATATTGGGAAGAAATCCTTCCCTGTGAGGATGGGGAGGCCCTGGCACAGGTTCCCCAGAGAAGCTGTGGCTGCCCTGGAAGTGTCTAAGGCCGGGTTGGACAGGGCTTGGAGCAACCTGGTCTGGTGGAAGATGTCCCTGCACATGGCAGGGGGTGGAATGAGATGATCTTTAAGGTCCCTTCCAAGCCAAATCATTCTGTGATTCTGTGATTCCAGGAGGAGTGGAGCGAGATCCAGTGGGGACCCTGAGTGTGCCAGGCTGGACCGTGGGGACATGCACAAGGAGGTCACTTGAAGAACCTCAAGCAGTGAGAGCAAAACAGGAGACACAACTTGATCCAAGCAGGGATCCGAGACTGATCTCAGAGAGGTGCTGTCCCAGTCCTGACATCAGATGTGACACAAACCACCTTTAATTATTAATAATTTGTAACTCTTATAACAAATCTCCCCGTTCCTTTTGATGTGTACATGAGACTCTTTATGTCCTTAACAGGGGGAGGAATCCCCTTGCCTCCCTCCATGCTATGCTGGAGGCCACCAAGTTAATTCCATGCTCTATGCACAGATAAAAAGGAGGGTAAGAAAAAGAGCAGGTCATGCAGTGGCAAAGGTTGAGAAGCTCTGCTTTAAACACTTCATGGGAAATTGTAAAACTTCTAAACAATTTAATAGATTAACTTCCCCTTTCAGTGGCATCGGTAAAACTGAATTATCATCCTCACTTTTAACTGATGGCCAGACCCAATCCTCATCCATCAGGGATCATTTCCTGATAAAGCAATCAATCCTGTCATGGTGCAGAGGGGACAAACTATTCAAGATACCATCGCCAAATATCCTTTCCACCCCAAAGCAGCCTGTGAGGCTTTGTCAATGAAAGTGCATTTGTCTACTCTTATCTGCTGCAGTAGACGTGGAATACAAAGGAAGAAAGTAAAATATGCATTTGATGTACATGTGCAGATGCCAAACACATTATCCACGCGAGGAGGACTCTGCCTTCTCCCAGGAACTGAGCACAGCACCTGAAAACCAACCCCTGCACCACCACCTCAGGTACCAAATTAATAGAAATGAAAGCAAACATGAGGCTGCCTTAAAATAATGCTGTGACACATGAAGGATTTGAGAGAATAATGAGAGATAATTGTAGAAAAAATGTATTTCTGCCTTATCCTTGTTTCAGGAAACCTTGTGTGACTTAAGCCAGAATCTCTAAAACACTGGTCATCTTTTCAGAGCATGCAAAATATACTTCTCTTTTTTGACTCTTCATCAGAAACAGTTTGGGTTTTGATGTTTGCCTTTCTAATATATTAAAGAATTGTTTTATTTATTTATATATGTATCAAGATGGTCACAGACTAAAGAGAATTGGGGAAAGTTGTGAAATTTCCTGTAATTTGTTTAATCAGCAGTTGGATTTTATTAAGGTATGTATCACATACAACTATCATTTGAAGAAATAGCTTTAAAATATTTTTTTTACTCAAAATATCCCTTGTCCATTTCCACTCCAAAACAGGGAGATTTTTAGTAACAGGAAATCATTTTTGAACGAATAATAACTTATTTGTTAAAACAGGGATGATTTTAAAAGTGATTGATTTTCCCTCTCACTGTAATGACATTTCTGTACCATTTGACCACAAGGTAAAAAATTAGAGCAAGTTTATTTCTCAGCCAGATGTGAACTGTACTAAGACCAAGCTCCTTGGACATTTTGTGAATGATAATGTGGCTACTGGAGCAAAAGGAAACCTTTCCCTGTTGCTCCCGAGGAGTTGGGATTTACATCAACAAACAGGTTCAGGGTAAATTAAGAGGTTCAGTGTAGCAGAGTTCTTCAAAGGCTTTCTAGTTGTTCAACTCCAATTAAAAGTCAATTGAATTGGACACTTAATTCCCATTTGTGTCTATGAAAACCTCTCTTCTGTAATGCACTGTGTTACAATTCTGGGCTGAAAAAGCAGGTGCATGTATAAAGAAAGCAAGGCATGTACTTATTTTCAGGAGTATCATATCAAATCCTCAACAGTTACAATATTAAACAAAGAGTAACTCCATAGGAGCACACACATAACAAATAAGAATTAATAACAAATTAAGAATTTAATATCTGTATTTATGTGTGTGACCTATCACCCAAGACACTGTATCATTTTTATGTCCAGAAAATATCTGTAATTTTGTGTGCCAAATGAAGCTCTGAGTAGCTGATGGAGGACAGCCAGCACAACACAGACCTGCTGGTGGTACAAAACTGAACATCTTTTTAAGGGAATTAACAGGGGCAGCAACTGGAGTGGGGCTGAGAAGTGATGACAATAGAAAATTCTTCAGGGAAGATAGTCTGACTCTGCAAAAAGTTACTGACATATGTAGGACAGGAGAAACAGCCCGAGAGCAAACACAAATCCTGTCTGAAGATCATGTGGTGAAATGTATCAGAAGGAATTACAGGAGATGAAAATGCAAAGGTAAAATGCAAAGCAGAACCGTGTGTGCAGAGGAAACCAATGCTGTCAGAATTACAGGAGACCCTGGAAGGGTCAAACCCTGATATTCAGTCTGAAATACTTTTGAATTTATATGTGAGTCGGATTTGAGTGAACGGACCAAAACCCACTGTGGAAGATTTTGATTTTGAGAGAGATTCACTAGCAGGAGGACTTTATTCCTTGTTCCTGACAGGGATGTGAGTGAAAGCTCCCAACAGCAACCACTCCCTGCAAGCCCCTGTGATCTGGGGCTGAAACACTGTCAGAAACCTTCCCAAACTTTCCATTTCCCTGAGCAGGCCAAGCTGCCAATCTGTGCACCTGAATCAGATATCACAGCAATCCTAACACAAACTGCAGGCTTGTAAATCAGTTAAAGCAGCTGGTAACCACTGCACTCCCCTCACCATCCTCCTCTGTTGAGGAGATCTGGTGTTAAATCAAACAAATCTCTGGTGTCCACCCAGGATCTCCTCACAGGAAGCCACCCACCAGCAGAGCTGTAGCTCCCCCCGTCTTGCTTGGGGTCCTGCAAAGCTTTTGAAGGTTATTTCCCTGGGTTTGAGTGGTTTTATATAAGCTATCTTTAAAGAGACTGGTCCAGGCTCTGAGAGCAGAACAGTAATTAGAAAGAAAATGAATTGCATCCTTGAGGTGTGACCCTGTTGAGCACCATTTGGTCAGCAGCAGTTTTGGATGCCAACAGCATGAACAAGAAGTCAGCCCCACTGGTTGAAGAATTATTCCTGCAAGCTTGAAGTCTAGTTTTACCCAGGCAGTGCTAAGCAATAAAAAGCTCCTGCTATCAGTATGCTGATCACTCATTTTATAGAGGACACTATCCAGCACTTCTCTGTAGAGCTAATACAAGAAGCATTTCCTAATTCTGCCAACTAGTCACTGGCTGATGGGGATTTCTGCCAAGAATTTGTAAAGGATGTAAAGCAAGCTGAAGAAAAAAAACTTGCCCAATAACACAAAATATGGCATGATATGCACACATCCTCTGCTTGGACAAATAGGAAGGCACAGAAGGAAAAGCAAATAAGTGAAAACCTCGCAATGAACACAAATGTGGCAAAGAGAAGCTTGCTGAGCTGAGCAACATTATCTCTCCATGACATCAGGCAAGAGCTGGAAGGTTCACCATGTTTTTTGGTTGCAGGTGTTCATCACCTGGCTGCAGGTGATGGCAAACCAAATGTGGTCTGGGGGCCTGTGGAGCTCAGGGCCTGTCCCCACCGTGCAGGGGACCCACTTTATCCAACACGAGCGAGGCAGGAGGAATGGGAGAAGAAAACAAAGCCCATCCCCAGAGGAATGGGAAAAGAAAACAGGAGCTTCCCAGAGGTTTTTCCAGCTCTGCTCTGCCAAAGGCAAACCAGCGTTCCAAACATGGCATGTACACCCAGTAACTGCTGTGGTCACCAAAGGGTGAACAGCATCTTTATGCATGGGCTGTCATATCATCTTATTCCAATGCATCTTACTCCAGGCATCTTGTTTCTTAAATAGTCCCTCTGGCCCCTCTGAAAGCCATCCTGAGATTGACTTTTCAATATTTTTTAACAGTATTAGAAGGGACTTTTTGCCTCTGTGCACACAAATGATTGGAACTACTCCTGTTTCTCACTGTGACAGATATGTGTGCTAATTAGATATTCTTTTAAATGCCCAGCCAAGTCCCAACTCCTTGGAAAATCAGAGCCTTCACTGTGCTCCTCAAAATGGCTCCTTCCTCTCAGAGAACACTTCCCAAGCACACTGTATCCCACCTCAAGGAAATGGGGCTGCCAAAAGGGCAAACAAATGAATGCTGCTCAAGAAAGCCACGATAAAACAAGCTTTGGAGGTGTAATGATTTCCAAGTATGAAGTGAGACTGCAGGTTGTACTTTTTTACAACTAAGTAAATGAAGCAGGGCAGAGGAAACACGTCAGTGTCCTCCACACAAATGATCTTTGTGCTGTGTTATTGAAATGAAGAGAGCTGAAAAGACAGTAGCTGCTCATGCAGCAAGATGCCTTGGATGCTTCCTGGCTCCTTGGGAGCTCCAGGATGAAACACGGAGCAGCTACAGCATCACTGGTGGGCAGTGAGTCCCTGCTCACCTGGGGGGAGCTGCAGCCTGGGTTCCCCCAAGTGCTCCAGCAGCAGAAGCCAAGAACCATGAGAACGATTAAAGACCTTCCAGGAGAAATTCTGTGCTGGTCTTTCTCTTTCACCTGGCACTTGACAGGCTTTACAAGAAAGCAATGGAGGGATCCTCACCGGGGGCTCCAGACCCTCTGAGAGCTCAAGGTCCCACCACAAGGATATGGAAGGGACTCTCATCCCCTGGGTAGCCCTGGGAACTGATCAGGATCAACAAATATTAAGAGGTAAGAGTCACATGCAAATTTTCAAAACACCTCAGGGCCTGTTTCTATATGTTTATTACTCTTCACAAACTCCTGATTTCCATAAGCACTTTGTTTCTGTTTAATGAAATAAGTAAGCCCCAGCTTTGTCAAAGTGCTTCCCAGATCCCACCCCACTGGGATACCACTGCTGAGCTCATCTGGGAATCTGGCTGCAAGGGCGTGTGCTGAGTGCTTGGAAAATCCAGCTCATTCCGATCTGGCAGCTGATCCTGAAAGAGTATCTGGAAATCCACTTGCAGCATTTGTAAGAACTATCCATTTGCATATACAAAAGCTGACTTTTGGCACAAATAAAATTTTCTTCTAGCTTCCTTTGAAAATCTGATCCAGACTGTCTAGACAAGTCAAAAGGCTCATTTCTGCTTAATATTTTACAATTTATTATTTCGCCTTCCATTCTGATTAATTTGGAAAGGTCTCTCAGCAAAGTTGCAGTGATGGGAGGATATAGTTTTATAGGCTACTCATATAATCCCACTGCTCTGCTCAGACATACCCTTGAAGTTTGTTCTAAACTTACACACATAAACCCAGCCTCATAAATCTAGTTCTACCTACGGGCACGAACTTTCAGACATCCACAGTTCACCCAAACACACACACATTTGCTTTTTATTTCCTCCTATACCATTTTTTTTTCAATAGTAGCATTGTAAATGTTTCAGCAGGTGAACATTGTAGAGCTAAAAGAAATTTAAACGTGCCATGTATTTGCTAAGCAAAGATACCATGGCAAGACACTGAGACACCTTTAAAAGGGTCTGTCTCTCTCTTTCTTACTCAAAATACAGCTTTTACAAATATGACATCTTAAAATTAAAATGTTTGTTCTGAAAGTAATAGCCAAGATCATAGAATATTTATGTGATCATTAATATTTGAATTTTGAATAATGTATACTTATATATTTCCACAAAAGAATGCAATGCGTGTTTTATACTAAAGTCATATTATTTTCCCTGTAACAAGTACAGAAGCAGCTTTATTTGCATTACTCACTTGCAGGTATGTAATATCAGATTACACTGTTAATTCCTCTGTTTCTTGGAAATATCTATGTCAGGCTTTTGAACTTTGCATACACAGGAGGTCCATATTCATAACAGCCTGTTTGAAACACAGCAAAGATCTGGGCACTGAGTTGTTTGTTCACTGTGAAGCAGTTTCTCTTTTAATTCATTCCATTCCATTTGTTACTAATTGTAACTTGCTTTTAGGAAAAGTCACTTGGAACTGTAATCCCCATCCTTACCACTTCATCCATAAATGTCTGTCAGGTGCCAAGAGGATGGTGCCAAGCTCTTTCTGATGGTGCCCAGTGACAGGATGAGGAGCAATGGCCATAAACTAAACCACAAGTTCCACCTCAACATGAGGAAGAACTTCATCTCATGGAGGTGGCAGAGCCCTGGAACAGCTCCCCAGGGCAGGCATGGAGTCTCCCTCTCCAGAGACATTCCAAACACACCTGGACTCGTTCCTGTGTCACCCACTCTGGGTGACCCTGCCTGGGCAGTGGGGTTGGACTGGGTGATCTCCAGAGGGCCCTTCCAGAGCCAGTTATTGTGGGATTCTGTGTCCCAGGACACAGAGCTGCACATCTCCCTGCACTGCCACCCCCCACCCCTCCTCAGGGTGCTCATGGATGTGCTGACAGGCACTGTCAGGTTTTACAGAGCCAGGTTTTGATGACACAGGAGAAATAAGAGACAGAGCAGGTAACAAAGGAAGTTTAGAAGGAATAGTAGCAGAGGTATAGACAGAGAGGATTTCATGCACACAGCCTGAAATACAGGAGGGAACTGAAGAACCCAAGGAAAGCACAAAAACATGAAAGAGGGAAAAGGCAAAGGGGAGCCAACTCAGTCCATAGCGCCCCTACAACACAGAAAACATCTCAAATAGGAAACTGGGTTTGGGTGGCACTGTCAAAACTCTGATCTGCTTCACTGAAGTGTTACTGTAGAGTTCCTGAACCTACTAAGCAAATGTGAACCCATTTTCGTAAGAGCCTGGACCTGTATTTTGTATTTCAAGTTGTGGGCTCAGCATGCAGCAATTTCACCTGATTTTCACCTTGAGATCTGGGTGCAGACACAGCCATTACAAATGCAAACATTCATTAAAATATTTTGCTGGACATTCCCTGACAAGCATAGTTACAGGATGTGATTTATGCCCATCAGTGTGTTTTTGTGAGGCTACTGGTAAATGGACAGTTCCAGGCGCACGGACACGGAGTTAATTTGAGCACAGCCCAGACTTGACACTCCTTCATGCTGCCTCTTACCATGGTTTCTATAGCACTCAGGTGCTGGAGAGCTGGTCGGGTCTTTGAGCACAATTGTAAAGCTTAAAACCTGAAGAAGCCATCTAATTTGAAAACCACCTGAGAAAGATGCTGAGAAGTAAAACAAACCCACAAAATCATCCTCAGACAGTTTTTCTTTAATTGCAACTGATTGGTAAAGGATTTTCTACACTTCACCCTGTAATTAAAAGAAGATTCACAGCCTCTATTGCATTCTTCCATTTCTTGTATGTATTTCCAAAGCTGAATTTTGAGCCTTAGAAAATATATTTGAAATATTGGCTAACATAAATCACTTTTTCTCCACTATTTTCAGTAAAACTGCACAAGTTGGGGATATGGACCATGTTCCTGAATTATTTGGGTAAGTGCTTGTTAGCAGAAACATGGGAGGGTTTCCATGCTTGGACAATTAATGGGTGTTATGTAGCTGAGAAAGAACATGTGCATTTAAATCAGTTGAGCCTGCAGCTGAAATCTTTTGCCTCAGTTTTTAAAGGGAGCCAGAGTGCTTGGCATCTCTTTCCCCAGCATAATCCCATCGAGCCAAACACACTGTGGCCAGACAAAGCGTCTGCACTGCTGACTGGGAGCTTCCATCAAGGATTTAGACATCTCCCTGATCTAAACTCCAGTTGTAAATAACTGCAGGTGAAATATGCACCCATAATTATTGTTTTGCTCACCCAAAAAAAAAAAAAAAAAAAGTTGGCTTTTGATCCTTCCCTTTCTCTTGTTTTTATTATAAAGCACAACCATGAAAACTAGACCTTCACACTCTGCACTGTGCACAGAGACATTTTACCCTTTAAGCCTCCAAAGAAACATCAGGCCCAAGCAAATGACCTAATTACTGTGTCTCCGCTCAGTGTGTCCCAGGTCAGTGTGCAGACACTTGCATAAAGGCAATAGCAGCTTTGGGAAATAATCTTCTTGATTATAAAAGAACCATATACATGTTCTCCTGTGTGTAAATATGTGCCACTCACCAAAATACACCCACCCGGTATTGCTGAGTAGGTATCGGAATGGATGGGGGAGAGAAGAATGTTTAAGGAGGAATTTAAAGCTATTTCTCTCCTAATTCACACACAACATCAGTCAGTGGGAGTTAGCCTTTTAAATCCTGACCTTTGCATCACACATAATGTCTAAGTTGGATATTTTTCCCAGTAACTTATACCAGAGGTAGCTGAGTAACACTCCCCGTTAAAGAGAACAAATACAATCCCTGCCTTTACTTTTATTTTCCCAGTGTCCCTAAATTGGGGGATTATTGTTCAAAAATGAGCACTTACTACCCCATTGAAGTAAGGAAGAAGATGTGTCTTTTTCCTCTTCTCTTGGCATATGAATTGGATTTCTAAAAATTCTCTGTAGTAATCACAAAGAGCTGCTGCAAAGAATTACTTGATAAAACCTTTTGAGATTTCAGCCTACCTCGTCCCTTTGTTTCATAACTAGAAGGAGTATAATGAATGCAAAAACTCTGTGAATAGAGCTCAGCAGGGCCTACTTTTTTCTCATGACTCCTGTGATTATAATAATTTGATTTTATAGGTGTCTATCGTAAGACCCCAGCTAGGGAGCAATCTTTACTGAGTCATGAACTTTCACATCATTAAATCTCTCTACATTTATTTTAAACATATCAAAAGTGTCAAATAACTTTAGATCCACTAAATTTTATTTGCACTGGGTGAAATGAAGTTTAGCCACTTGGGGAAATAAGTGGAATAGTTTCCTTGGCACTCGGGAAGAGAGTTGGGCTCTGGAGTCTGAGCAATTCCAACCATGTAGCAGGTACAGCGTCTCCTGAACAGGCCAGGACATGTGTTTACAAGGACAGAAACCTGAGTAATTTCCTCCCATCTGAAGGGAATATTAAACTCTTCTGTCAGTTGGATGTATATTATTTATGTTCCTTTTTTTTTATTGTTGTTGTTGTTGATTTCAAAAAATATTTCTTTGTTGGTTCAACGCTGACTCCCGATAGAAAGTGATGAAATGCCCAATATGTTAAAAAAACCTTATCACTAAATCAGAAGCAGAACTATAAATTTTGGCTTTTGAAACTGAACTGACTGTTGAGGATCATTTTGCTCCTGAAATATTACAGCAGTGATCAATTTGCTGTAAAATTAAGCAGTTTAGCTCTGCAATCTATAGATGGAAAACATGTTGTTCTTGAGCAAAGTTTATGCCCTGCCCAAGGGATAAATTAAATTTTATGGGTAAGACATGCATTATTATATGCTTATCTGTTTAACATATCATTCTTTTCCACATCAGTATTATAAATATTTTTAATCATACATTTGATCTCTTGTGCATATAGTGATATGGTAATTCCCCCTGCCCCCCTCAAAAAATATGACCAAACACAGTTAATTCATCACAGAACAGGGGAGAATATTCTAATCTTCCTAAGAAATATCCTGAAGATTGAAGCAGAGGCACTTAGAATTGGGGCTACTTTGCAATCGTTTAGTGGGATAAAATTTTCCTGAAGGAAGGGGTGGAGCCACGTTACCCATTTTTATTACAGTTGTTATTCTTGAATATTTATATTACAAGTCTCCAATCAAAACTGGGGGCTGCAGTCAAAGACAATTCTGTTACAAAAGTTAGAGAAAGCAGTGAAATACGTGCATTTAGCAAACTTCTTAACGGTTTTACAAATTTCTGCTGATTTTCCTTGAATTCTATAAATTAGGGTCAAAGCTCTCAAAGTGACCACAGCCCTGGCTTTCCAACAGTGGGCAACTTCTCTCAGAAGTTTCTAACAGAAATGGATCTTCTGAAGGGAAGAGGAAGAAGAGCGAGAAGCTGAGAATCCTTTGCCTTTCACGTAGGAGAGACAGCACAGAGAAGACCCTGAAGGTGTTTGTAGGAAGAGGAGACCAAAGAGAACTGATGCAGCAACAAACAAAATCACAGGTATAATCATCTGTTCAACACTTATAACATGTGACACTACAGTGTCAAAATTAGAAGCAGATGAACTCCACTTGCCCATGTTTGCCATCAACCACATCCCTGAATATATTTTTTAAATGTCAGTGCTGTAAGAACAGAGCTGAAGTGAAGGTGGACGAGAGCTGGGAGAGTCAGGCATCTCCAGTATCTTTTATTTGTTTCTGTTAAAGCAGATTAAAGGGGGTAAGCCCTCAATTATGAATTCACCTGGTCAGTTTGAATGGGAAGAGTAAACAGCAAAGACACCTTAATCTGGACATTTGCTCACCAGTCACCTTCAGCATCCGTCCCCTCTACTCACTTCTGTCCACTGTTTTATGTGAACTCTTCCCCCAGGTGCAATTTTGACTTGAGATAATGCAAATTCTTCTAATTTCATTTGGAACTAGTTCTTTCCTTAGCTTTGAAACCTAAAGCGTGGGTCCTTGTAACATTATCTTCATGGTTGACAGCCCTTTTCTGCTCTCACCGCCCACTTGCTTCCTTTCAGTCACACAGATCATCAGTCTTCTAGTTTTGGTGACATGGGTATCACTGACATATTATTTCGAGTCATCTTAATCTGCACTTGTTTCTTACTTCTTATTTTCTGGAGCATATGCTTCCACCTTTTTTTTTCTTCTCACACAGAAATGCTTTAAACATGCACGTTTTAGCCCACATTTTCCATGTGAATAACCTTTTCCCTTTCTGTGGAATGAGGAGGTGAATATAAAAAAAAAAAAAAAAAAAAAAAAAAAAGGGGAAAAAACTTGCACCTTCCTTCAAGATGAGATCTATTCCACTGTGGAGAAACCACTGGGTGACACACACAATGTTGCCTTGTGAAGATGTACGTGGTAGATGTAACCTCCCTTCCTCACTGGGGTGCTGTGAGGATTAGTCAGTGAATGTTTTATAGCCCTTGGAAGTTGTAAAGAGCTACAAAATTGCTAAATATTATTATTCTTTTCATTGCCTTGCATTCTCACAGCTTATATTCAGAGGTGAGCAGGTCTGAGGAGACAATGCAGATGTGTCCCACGTTCTCCATCATGGAGAGGAAGTTCTGCAGATGTAGGTACCTCCCAGGAGTCTGTGCCAAACTGTAACTGCTGCAGGTGTATAAATGGGCTGCCTTCTCAGGCCTTTTGGAAAACTTTAATTCTACTTTTATAAAATTCCTTCTAAACAATCGCTCTCTGAGGCACCCCAGACACATTAAATATGGTGAGATGGGGTTTATGTTCTAACTTACAAAATATTCATTGCAAATTTAGGACAGAACATGTTTGGAATTGCACATTGCAATTTCACTGAGAACAGGAACAAATCCCCAGACGGGACAGCAAAATATATTCATACCCTTCCTTGTCTCTTGGAGAAGAACAAGACAAAGGAGGTGGTTCCAGGACTCCAATATCTCACACAACTCAACTACACTTGATTATTATTTGCTTCCCACAACCTGAAAAGAATCCCACTACCAGATTTGTCTGTCTCAACCCTGCTGAAGCTGAATACTTTCATACATATGTATGGATAGCTTAAGTTTTTATGAGCATAATTTGGGCTTTTCAAAATAGTGACACAATAACAAAGCAAAATTGAGACATGCATGTAATTTGAATACTGATTTGGTTTTATCTCTTCCTCGTGCTGGCACTTTTGATGCTGCTCTTTTCCATTCCATCTTCTTTCTGTTCTTATTTCCCAATGAATGGAATTAGTTGTGAGTGCATTCACTGCTTCTACCAACCAAATATGCAACTTGATCTACGACCTCCCTAAGAGTTTTGGACAGTTGCTCATTTGCTGCTACCTCTAAGTTTTCTATCAACTACTTACAGATGTGTTCCTGATCCTCTTGTCAAACAGGAAAATGAGTGTTGGCAGATGACTGTTGCCCACGTTCCGTGGAATTTCTGACACCGTAAGCCCTGATTTTTATTATTTTTATTGTTTTTGTTTACAGCAATGCAGCATTCCAAGGAGGCTACTGCAAAGGATGTATGCTGATTATATCTCAGGTCAAACAACCTCGGTGAGCTGTTTGCATCGATTTGCAGATGCAGGGCAGGATTCCCAGTGCTCTGCTGGAGTGACTGGGAAGTGCTTCCCCAGTCAGGTGTGGAGCACAAGAGTCTGGGTCGTGTCTGCTCTGCTGCTGGGGCATCGTGCAAGGTCGAAGTTATCAAAGTCTATAGTAGACAAGTAGGTATGGTGAAGCTCTGACATGTCTCCTCACCCTTTTCTGAGGTTTCTGAGTAAAGCCCAGACCTATCACTCCTGTACAGCAGCACAGAGGCCCCTCATGTGCAGCAGCAGGAAGATCTGAACAGTTTAGTGTCATGGAGAATCTGGTCCTCAAAATTATTCATTAAAAATACCCACTTAATAATTTCAAAGAGAAAACTAAAAGATGCTCAGGGGCAATCTATGAACAGAAAAAGGGGGTTAAATTCACCTGATAAATTATTTGCAGACTGAATAATTCATGGGAAATCCAGGGCACACTTAGAAGGGTTTGATTTGGGCTGTCAGACTTCTCTGGAATGTGAAGAAACCTCAGAATTTGGCATTTTCTAAGGCATCATTTCGGTGCATTACCACAGCAGAATTTCCATCTGGAATCAGATGTGTATTTGAAGCTTCTCGTCCCTGACACCAGCCAGTACCTGATGTTAGAGGGAAAGCCACAAGAAAACTCTTGCAACTGGTTTATTCTGTCACTATCTAACAGGAAGCTTCTTGCAGTGGGCAGAAATGGGAGTAAAGGTTTTTTTCAAAACCAGGACTGTATTCCCAAGCTGGCAGCTGTAGCCACATGTTTGAACTTTGTAATGTGAGCAGAGATTTGCTCCCTTCTTTAAAGTTAAGCAGATGCAGGGACCAAGTGGGAGACTACATGTGTGGATCATTTACTGGTCACCTTATCATCTGAGGAATTGTTATATCATGGACAGACAGACTTAATATTGCTCATATATAAACGCAAAGGAAGATCTAAGACCTTTTTGAAAGCTGTTAAACACTTGGCTTCCTCTTGTGGCAAAGAGTTAAATTCAGCACAAGGACTGGGTTTACTTTAGCTTGGGATAAAATTTTCAAGAAGTACATGAAAGTAGGCTGAGCTATGTCCAAATGCAACTGAAAGCCTGGAATTTAAATATGTGAAGTAGGTAAGGAAAGAAGCACATGAAACTTCGTAAACAGAGGTGTTAAAACAAACTTAATAATAGACTTTTTAAACTACCAAATCACTGTCAGAGTATATATGTGTTAAAAGACCTATAAATATATTTTAAAACAATCTATTTTCCTTTCACTTAGCTGCCAAGATCTCCATTAGGAGGTTTGTGTTTCCTTCCAACATTAAAGAATATCTCTAACATCTGTAGCGATGAGCGGTGAAGAGTGTCAGTTCTGCTGCTGAAACAAACGGTGCCACCATTTGAAGGAGGAAAAATGTGAAATAATGAATATGCCTTTGCAGAGCAGGCTGCTGTGTGTAACAGGAGCCTCTTTCTAGTTTTGATCTTCTGAGTTTCTTCTACACACCTCTAAGGAGGGCAGTTAATTATGCAAACCTCGGGAAAAGCATTGCCCAGAGATGCTGAACCCTGATATAAAGTGCCACAGGCACACTGCAAGGACGCTGCTTCATGTTTCCCTCCCTCCAGGTATCAGGAAGGAGAGAAAGGGATCCCAGTACAACATGAGCCAATCTCAGCTTCCCTGGAGAGGCCACGACTTGAAAAATTATTTGCTTTTTTTTCCATGAAGGTTCCCAGAAAGCAGAGAGGGCCGGACACTGGCTGGGGATTCGCAAGGTTCGTGATGGGGTTTTTTTCCACAGTTGCTATCACAGAATCACAGAATGGCCTGGGTTGGAAGGGACCTTAAAGACATCTCATTCCACCCCTGCCATGGGCAGGGACACCTTCCACTAGCCCAGGTTGCTCCAAGCCCCATCCAACCTTGTCTTCGACACTTCCAGGGATGGGGCAGCCACAGCTTCTCTGGGCAACCTGTGCCAGGGCCTCACCACCCTCACGGCCAAGAATTTCTTCCATATATCTAACCTACATTTCCACTCTTTCAATTTGAAGCCATTCCCCCTTGTCCTGTCACTCTAGGTCCTTGTAAATAGCCTCTCTCCATCTTTCCTGTAACTCGTTCAGGTACTGGAAGGCCACAAATAGGTCACCCCAAAAACGCTTGCGGCAGCCTTGGGCCCCTCTGTACTCCATTCCCTTATCAGTAAAGGAAAGCAATACCATTTTCTGATGTTTTAATAACTAAACAGGTGGATATACTAATGATTGCAAGATGCTCAGTCATTGTAATAAAAGGGAGGATCATACAACCATCACAGGTAATAAACACAATGTCTGCAGGAGCTTTACTGTAAGCAGAGCACAGAGAGCCACAGGTCGGGCCAGAACAGGATGGGCAGGATTTTATCACTGCAGGGAACTTTAAAAAGAAAATTCCCATGTCTAATCTATAGCCAAGAAATGTAACAGAACTTCCAAGGCCAGGAGAATTCACAAACAACATTTCCAAGCAAAGTGATTTCGCTTCTTATTTCAAGAAGAAAATGCAACCAAGCCCCGCTCGGTGTTTTACATTGTGTAAAGGGTGTCTAACACTGAGAGGCACAGCTGATAAACTCTGATTCTGCCTAAAACTTCAGAACATTTACAGCATGAATGTTTTCACAAATATTGCAGATATTCCCAAATTTTTAGCAGAAAAGTTCCTGCAATTATGCAGGGAAATGCATCTGACTTAATCTAGACAGACAGTCCTGCCACTTCAGCAGAGTGGACATGGACTTCAGTGACACTCAATCTTAAAAATAACAAAAAACCCCTATTTTTTTACAATTTTCAAAAATATCTTTGTGTACACTTGAATCTCAGAACTACATTATCTGGATGTACTTATAAATTATTTCAGCTGATGTGAATTGGATAGTTTTATACCCAAAATGCACATATACAATAAGTGTGTGAGTATGTAATTTATAAAGACATAGGGGTATTCAAAGGACTTTATTTGCAGATCTTAAGATTTTTAAAACCTGATTCCCAGTACTCCTGTGTCAAAGACAGAGGTTCAAAACCACAGTGGTTAAAAAGAAAGATAATAAACTGCTTACTACTTGACCTTAACTACAATGAAGGGGGGCAAATCAGTGCTAATTTTGCTATTAAAGCCTTAATCTACTTTATTTTTGCTTAGCTTTTCCTTTTTCAGCATGTATATAATTTTATATACAAGATATGCACAGGTTTAGATTTATTATCTGTATATATGATAACCCCAAATTGTTAATTCATCCTTAATTTTTTTGGTTCTAGTTACACTCTTAATGTTATTTTAACATAAGGCTTTTTTGTAATGTAATGATATTTAATTTGCATTAGCACAAGTGACATACAATAGATCATGCTATTACCATGATTGATATCAGATGAACTGGCATAAATTCAACGTTATAAATTGAGATTATAAATGAAACTATGATTTTACAGGAATTACTGTAGTAGAAAGGCTACGGACCCTCAAGTCAACCTTAGTCAAACCCACTCTTTAGAGTTTTATATATTTTATGCCTGCAATAAATGCTTTTGTGAAAGCCCATAACCCACAAAAAAAAAGTCATTGGTAGTCTATTAATTATAATAATACCATCCAAAAAGCTGTGAGGGCTTATTTTTGTGACATCACTCTTTGATTTCTTACTGCCTTAAATTATCCCTTTGTTGGCTGGGTGAGGGTAACAGTCATACTTTTGTCATTAAATATAAGGAGTTTTAAAGCCTGATCCACCCTAGCTCTAATTGATATTGCTTTCATTTGGCAGATAGTGACCTGATTTATAATTTAAATATGCATCATTATATGCACCTCTTCTGTATAATGAAAAAGCGAAGTTACTCTCATCTTTTCCTGCAATGTTAACATCAAGGAAAAGTATCTTCCTTTTTTCCCCTTTTATACTCAGAGCCTAATTGAAAACTGTTCATTGAATTTCAACGTGATAGAAAAGTCTTTTTATCTCTCAATTTGTCCATTAGCTATTATAATTGAAGTATCTGCTACACAGCTGAATTGATATTGTTCTTGTTTAAATTCTGGATTTCTCTAAATCTTCTATGAGGCATCAACCAAAAAAATACGGGTTAGGAGACATTAGCGAGCAATATTGTCTAAATGGGACATTAGACCAGCACTCCACATGTGTAAAGCTACCCAAAGTAGGAAGTCATCTAATTTTACTGGAGAACGTGTTGCATAATAATCTTAACAGCATGACCATAAGGTTTGCTAATTGCCACATCTGTTTAACAGCTGTCAGATGTTTGCCATATGCTGCCATCAATATTACAAGAGAGTACATTACAGGGAGTTTTATTGTGTTCGACTGTTATTTATTTGCCACAGACATTACTCCAGCCAGTGACGTCTATTTATGTTACATGGCTAATTATATTTTAAAAGCTGCACGCAAAATTCAGGCTTCTCAGCTCCCTTAGACCCCATTCCTGATGATGTAAATGATAACTTTTTCCCCTACAGATCTCTGAACTGGTTTATAAATTTCTCTCTCTTCTCATAGTAAGTAATTCTTCTGCAAAATAACTTGTTTATGTTGGTTTTGAAGGATGTTTCTAAGCCCAAGTTATGTTTCAATGGCAATGCTCATAAGGACTGAAAAATAAACTTCTTTTATTTCAAAGAATCCACTTCATTATTTTTTCCATCAGGACACAGGTCAGGGATGGAAGACAGTTCAGCTTTACAGCTCAGGAGGTTGATACCCCAATTCTAGTCCCAAACCTGCCACTGACTCATTCCATGACCTCGATTCATTGTATGACCCTGATTTTCCAATTTCTGAGCCAAATACCTGCTGTAACATCAGACTTCACCGAATGTCTGGGAAAACTAAGAGGTGAAACAGAACTATTGCCTTTAAAGCACATAAATATGGCTGTTCTTTTACACATTCTTTCAGGGATTTTTGAAACAGCTCCTTTCAGCTGCTCCGTTCAGTACTTTTTCGTTCCATGTAGCGACGGCGGCAGCGAAACAGGGAGCAGAGATTGACAGTGTGCAGAGTAGGCAAAATATGCATGATGTGATTTAATGTGAGTTGATAGGTGTCACTGATCTCTATTATAAATAGACTGTGTGAATTCCATATGATGTATTATTTATCCATTGTAGATGCCTTTTTGTTTCATTAATAAACCTGGAAATCAGACGTATACATTTCCAATGATGAGTTTTTGGCAATACAAGGCATTGTGACATTTGTCTGCAATTGCTCAATTATTTTGATGATTTTCTTCTTCTTTCTCTATAAATGATTAATGCTTGAGATGTTTGTTCAAGTTTCTCCTGATTTTAGCTCATTTGTCCAGCTGAATTCTTTCTTCCTTTTCTAATTAGAGATTATTGCAGCGTAAGGACTTCCACTGTGACCTGAATTCTAGTCCCTTGGAGATGTTGCACTGGAGAACACAACACAGGTCCTCTGTATGAGGTTTATGTTCAACTGTGGGGTCTGGGACCTCCAGAAGATCTCACATGAACAATGTGGTTTCCATTTAAAACTGCCTCAGAGCAGAAACCCTGTGCTGTTCTTCTACCCACAGTTAAAAATGTTTCCCTGGTTTTCTGTACTTGAGAAAATTAAGAAAACACTTTGCTGTTTATTTAGATAGGAAAAGACTTGAATTTTGCCAGTTTCTGAAGAGAACAGTAAGCAGCAGCTGGTGCCTCCAGTTCACAATTCTGGAAGATGCTCAAGCAAAGGTATCTTTGAAGACACTAAAGGGCAAAGAATTCAAAATAAAAGGTAAACCTGGGGGTCGTTCCAGAAGCCAAACTGTAAAGCCTCAGAGTCCTGAGGTGAGGATGAGGGAAGGGTCTCTGAAGGAGGGAAATAGGGCTGTGGGTTCAGGCAACACGTGCCTACGGGAGAAGCAGGTGCTCAACTCCCACGAGAGATCCAAGTGCCTTGCACGAACGCCTCCATCAGTAATCTCAAATTTGTCTGCCTTCTGCATTTGATCTCCTTATTTTCCTCTTCTATGCTTTTTTAATGCTGTTTCCAGCCATTTCAATTATGCGATTTCCTTATCTGGGGACCATTGAGAATACTGTACAAGACTTTATAAACAGCTACTAAGTTTATCTGCCTGTCATTTGGTTTTCATTATGCGAGATAACAATCTTCCTCATATCTTATAAGAAGATATAATGTGATTGTTTTGAAACGGGGAGGGGGAAAAAGTCTAGTCTGCATTATCCTCAGCCTCGTAGCATTTGTAACGTCAGTGGTGTCAGCACAATCTCCAACATTTTTCCTTGCTGTGGTCCAGGAAGAATTATCTCTCTAGTTTTTTGTGTTTGCTGCTATCTCCTCTTTTTCTCCATTTTAGACACAGTGAGGTTCTTATCTGCAGTGTAGTTATGCAGCTACAGATTTGCCTATATTCAGTCTGATCACTCCGAACCGTTTCGTGGGGCTTCTGCACTGAAGGGAGGGATGAGAGGCAATTGTCAACAGTTCTCTGTATTAAATATGGATAGATATTATTCATGTAATTTGACAGTTCTTGACTTTCAGCTGTATAATGACAGTGAAACGGCAGGAATTGCAGCAGCCCAACTTCTGTCTTACTTCAAGATAAGCTTATCAAGTGTAGCCTGAATCCATTCTCCTCATAAGCAGATCAGAACTCGTGTCATGCTGAACCGCCACGCTGACTCCTGCTTCCTACTATTGCTTTGCATGTCCATATGGTCCTACTTGTTTGCCATCTTACAGCTATTTTGCAAGGTTTTTAGGAGACAGACTGTCTCTTGTCTTTGTTCAGCACCTTGTACAGAGCAGCCCTGGCTCTTGCCTGATGCCACCAAGCGTTCATGGAACATAAATAAGGTAATGAAGTGATAGCAGCTGATGGTCAGCCCTGGTGGGTTTTTCTCTCTTCAGCAGTTCTGCACTTCAATCTGCAAAGAGTAGCTGCTTTGTTTGGCTTCTTTACAGGAAAAGCACCCTGAGGTTTATCCTGTGCTGTTCACCTCAGAGATTCAGAGGGATCTCTCACCAACATGCAGGAATCACATATATCATTCAGGCTCTCCCAGCCCAGCGTGGCAGCTGCAAACTCAACAATGGCTTAAGGTTAAGAATTGACCAAGAGCCTGTGGAATTTGCATGCTCCCTTATGTTCCTTGCAGATTACAACACTTTCCAAACTTGTGGGATTTGGTGTCAGAGGAGAAGAGCAGATTTGGAAAACTTTTGGCAGTTGAATGTTCAATTAAAAAAAAAAAAAGTAGAATTGAGAAAGCAAATTCAGTCGTTTTATCTTCCAGGATTTGATCAGCCCGACTTTGATCTTCCAGGGGCTGGAAACTCCTCCGGGCTGGGACTGTCGTTCTGTTTCTGCCTGTGCAATGAAGAGCATAAGAACATATAAAAATGTAAAAATGGCCATGGGCTGGTGTCCTGCTGACAGCCAGACCTTGTCCACTCGCCATTGTGTCCAGTGTTCCCCCTCTAATTGGAAAATATTCCTCCTCTAATTAGAAAATATGGGACACTAAGGAAAGTTAATCACTACAGACTTCCCCAGAATATTTCCAAATAATTTATATTTATTAAATCATTGTTGATTTGGTTTTTTACTCTGAGTTTGGTCACTTTTGAGGACACTTTTGAGCAGCAGTAAACAAAAATGACCATTATCAGAATAATGGAAGTTACAGAAGTTTTGCAATTTCTTATCAGTGAAAAACTCTTTGCTGTTTGACTTTTCACTGGAATATGTCAGTGGAAATATGAGTTCAGGTTTCAGAATTAAATGCATGCCTCAATGGCTCAGTTTATGCATTCATAATTATATTTACAATTAGAAATAATGTAATCAGGAATAGAATTCTTTTATTGGCTGAGTGCACAAAACGAGTTGTGGAGAAAAAGCAGTTTTAAGCCATGCTTTCTTCCCCATAATTTAGGAGCATTTAAGCTTCATCTCCAACACACATTAGGAAATTATAGGCTAATTAAGTCCATATGGGGCAGTGCTCCAGTGAAACACTGTTGGATCCCTCCCTAGATTCCCTTTGGCACAGCAAAGCCCCAAATGCTGTGGGCACGACAGGACACAAAACCACTGCGGTGACTCCACACAGTTCCACGAGCAAGGGTTGCCTGTAAATATTTTAATTCCTTTCTAACAGAAAAGTGAAGCTTTAAACGGAAGCGTGGATGGGGAGAAGGCACACGGCACGGTGTAATTGAGAATTCCTGTGCCCTGCCAGGCAGGGTTAATGGGCACTGCCCTGCAGTGAACTGGCTCCTGCGAATCCTTGAAATGTCAGAGTGGCACAGAACAAGACGGTGCTCCAGGTCCTTGTGGTGTTAAATGGAGGCTGCAGGGCAGCTCTGAACCCACCCGCATAATTTGTAGGTACAGGATGTCATTTACGATTGCTTACCTCTCATTAAAACTAATCAGAGCGGTTTTCTGAGAAAAATTGATTTTTAATTGGAAAAGTTAAATCTGTGAACCTGTTTTCTTTTTCCTTGAAAAGCTGGAAACATTTAGCTGGGAACTGATGGACGATGTCCTTGTTTGCTGATAGCTTTGAGAGCACCAAATGACCTTTTTTTCCTTCAGTCTTTGGCCAAAATTAGCATTGAAGACTATTTGTTTGCATACTTTGAAGGGTGATTTCAGTCAGAAAAGTAATTTTCCATCAAAAAAAAAAAATTCCAAGGGATGTTTTCACTTGCCAGATTGGGAAGCACATTGATGCTGGGATACAAACAGGGGGGCACAGATTCTTGCAGTGGGCTTCCACACTTCTCATGATACTTTTCAACAGGACTGTCACTGGCAGCACAAGGTGCAGCAATGTCAGCTTTAATTAAAACCTTTTGTTTTACCCACCACACGGAACAGCTGCAGCATCAGCCAAGAAACAACAGCATCACAACATGTACAAGCCCAGGGTTTTTGGAATATAAAAGGAGACACTGGTAATGGGAACCCCACACAAAGCTGGTTTGTCCATAAATTCTACAAAACGCTGATTGCTTCTCCCTGAAATGTTCCACACAGACTTCTGCTGATGTTCAAAGAATGTCAGCTATAAAAATGTGCAGGGGCATTTTCCTCAAAAATTAAGAGCCGACCAACTATTTTATGCTTAGCTATGTGTGTGAGTGGCTTGTGAATCACAGTAAGTAAGTAGCCCCCAAAATTTGCTGAATCTAATTCAGCCACAACCATAACTGTAAGGTTGCTCCCCAGGCTTTCTGAAGAAACAACACTTTATGGTGTTGATAGCAGCTGTTTATTGTCACTAACCTCAATCAGATTTTGAAGATATTTAAGATGAATTGGCTTTAGATAACCTTTTTTGCTTCTTCTCCCAGGGAACAAGGGACAGAACAAGAGGAAACAGCCTCAAGCTGTGCCAGGGAAGGTTCAGGTTGGACATCAGGAGGAATTCCTTCATGGAAAGGGTGTTCAGGCTTTGGAAGGGGCTGCCCAGCAAGGTTTGGAGTCCCCATCCCTTGAAGTGCCCAAGGAAGGACTGGACATGGCACTCAGTGCTCTGGGCTGGGTGACAAGGTGGGCACTGGGCACAGGGTGAACTCGGTGACCTCAGAGGTCTTTTCCAACCTCAGTGATTCTGTCAGTTTAACCCCATTGCTTTGAAGTGGACAGTGAAGTTCTCCATCACGCAAAAGATCAATTTGGGGTAAAAAACCCTGGGCAGAGAGACCAACACAAGCATTTACACTCTGGTCTGACCCATCACACAGGATACACTGAATGCCCATGTGAGTATGTAGGGAATGATCTGGATGGGAAGGTGTGATCCTCAAGGACATAAGTTATCTCCTTCCCCAGCTGCTGGAGCGTGTACCACAAACCTGGGGTGGGCCCTATTCTCCCTGAAGACCCATTATTAACTAATTACTACAGGATATCACAAACTGGTGAGTCTGACAGCCCCTGCCTCACGAATGTGAGCTGCAGCCATGAAGGTGTAAGTGGAAACTCACTTTGAAGCAGCTCTGTGAGCAGAAAGGCTCTACCATGGCCCAGCCAGCTGAGCCCCCAGCAGAGCTGTCTGGTTGTTTCCAACCCCTGCCACCCAAAATCAACCCTGAATCACATAAAAGCATTGACTGAAATGGAGTGGGGAGCACTTTCAGTGACTGTCCTGAGCTGTGACGGGGTGGAGGTAGAAATGCCCTGCACAGGAAGTGGTGATGAGGACCTGGAAATGGCAGCTGGATTTCAGGGAGGACGTTTGGCTCCAGCCTGGCCACCACTGCTCGCTCCCCTCTGCTCCCTTCCTACTTCCATGCAAAATGCAGGTAGAAATATTCATCTCCAAGGAGGGGGAGCTTGTTAATTAGATAATAATAAAGTTATTTTAAACCGAAAAGCTGCTGATTCTGGTGTGCAATGTGGTTTTATTTCTTTGCCTGTTTTTCTGAGAATTTTTTTTCTTTGTGAGCACTCAACAGAAATATCCTTGCAAGATGTGCATCTCATTTTCATGAGAATTTTATGAAGACCCCAGGGAACAGCAACTATATTACCTGAAGTTACCTTTATATCATAAGATACAGGTAGCAACTAGTCAAGAGACACAAAGGACCTTTGGAATTTAAACTTGTTTGGTGTTTTGCTTAATAGGGCTGAGCAAGAAATTATGCTGGCATTGAAGTTTTCAGAGCTGGGCTATGCTATTTAAAATGGAATTTCATACTAATGAGCCTAAAATAAAACAGTGTGTGGAAGGAGATTTCAAAGTATCCTCAATTGTATCAGTCGTTCCGCAGAAACAGGAAAAAATGACAAATCCAACCAAAGAGCACCCTCTCCTGGACAGTCCCCGAGTGAAACTCAAAAATACCCATTTTGCAGCAAAGAAGAGCTATGCTGGTCCTAAAGGAGAAAGGGAGAGAAGGCAAGAGGCTGTGGATAATGCTTCACGTTCCATTTTCCAAGGAAAACACAGTAAATATTATTCTATTTTTATTTTTCTCTGTGTTTGATATTAAATCATGAAAAATTAACAGAAACAGAGAGTCAATCTGCTTCAAAAGCAGATCCTAGTTATGAAAGGTTCATTTTCATCACGGTTTTATCATTCCTGTGAGATCTTTCAGGTGGGTCACTCAACAGATCGAAGTTAATAATTTTTTGTATCCAACAGATACTTCATTTTTAACTATTTCCAATATTATCATAAAAAGATAGTTTTGTCTAGTTCTTTATGACAAAACATATTTCATGTATTTGCTATTCTGGCTTCTTCAGGAAGATGCTCTTATGTTTCTGATTCTTGACTGAATAAATTTGATTCTTTAGTTCTCAATGCACATTCAAAATTTGCTTTGGATGAATACACTGCCACATTCTCTCAGATTCATGGAGCCTGATAACAGATGAATGAATTTTTACAGGATTCCTGGAAAGCAAACATATATGACCATGGGGAATATTACCCTGAGAAAGATTTAATTGTAAGATGAAAATGAGTAGCAGTAAAGTTCAGATAGTATTTCCGTGGCTGTGATTTCTGTGTGCAGACATCATTCTAAAGGAAATTCAGATGCCACCCCCTCATGTTTGTTACCCTTTTCACGATATTTTCAGTGCCTGAAAAAATAAAGTACCAACATCTTGTGACATGAACACAAAACAAAAGCTGGTTTTTTTCAGAAGGATTATAAATTTTTTTTTCTGCAATGGGTGGCACAGAGTTCACTAATAGCACTGTTAAGTTGTGATGCAAAACCAAAATACTTTATTATTTTACATCAGGACTGACCAAGTTAAATACCTAATAATTATAGGTCTGCAGAGAGGAGTTTCTAGTTGGAATATCCTCTGATGCTCTGTAAAACAGCACCGTGTTCATACAGCTCAAATGCACACTAGTTCTGATGCAGAAGATGTGGTGTTGTACTTCTCCTCTGTGTCATGGCTGAGTTACTTCCTTTGTGTGCAAATTTTAATTGTCTCATACACTTTGTTTACCATTCTAACAATATCAAATGTAAACTGCAACAGCATAAGCAGAGACTCAATTCTTGCTCACTTAATCCCACTAAGCCCAGAACAGGACTCTTCTCGTAAGAAAAGCTGGCAGCTGCCAGGAGCTGTGGCTCCAATGGTTTGGGATGTGGTATTTAATAACTGAGGGATAATTATGCAACACAAAAGGAATGCTCTTTTTATCTATTTTTTTATCTTCTAATTTGGCTGAAGAAATCTTGTTAAAAGTTGGAGAGGTTTGATCCCTAATAGCCAAACATAAGCAGAAATCCTTCTGCCATTAGACAGTGAAATATTCCCTGTCTATGCACCTTTGCACACCTGGCTGTGTGAAGGAGAAACCCAAAAATTGTGCTTCTGTGGCACATTGATAGGCATTGCTTGTACGGAATCCTGCAGCCTTCTGCATGCACAGACTTTGTGAAAGATGGCAAGATTTATAGAGCAAAACCGAAGGAAGAAGATTATTTTTTGTCAGGTTTGGAGGGTATGAATTAATAAATTCTAGTTGTCCCAGCTCTTAGGAATTCCATTCTGTCTAAATTTCAGTTTTGTTTTCTCCTTTCCCTCCTCGGTAGAGTTGAACCTGGGAATAGCATCACTCAATGGCTCGTTAGTTTGATAAAGTGGCATAAGTGACTCCAGCTCCGACGGGCACTTCCAGCTCCAGAACATTTACACGTCCCCAGGGAATTCTGAAAAACACCAGAAAGTCTTTAGGTACTGAATCACAGGCAAGTATTTTGAATCTTTAATTTTTTTTATATATATTCTTTTCTATGAGAATGTCAGAACTAAAATATGGAATATGCTTTTCCCACTTGGTTCCTATTACTTGTAAAGCATTCAAAATCTTCTGGAATAAAATTACCTCTCTGCCCTGCCAGGGAGAGCTCCATGGAGTATCAAGGGAGTCCCTCTGCTGGTGTTGCTTTCCATTTTTAACTCAAATATAATAATAAAAATGACTAAATATTAGACTGGAGCTGCACAATCTTAGATTCAGCATTTATTTGTTATCATGTTTATCCCAGTGGAGTTTTACTGTACATTTATATTTATAAAAAAAGTGCTGAAATGTATGCCATAAATTAACGAGCTTATTGTCAGGTGTGACAGATTCATCATCATCATAATGTAAGTTTCTTTTGAAAGTTTGGTCATATGAGAGAAGGCAATTTGCATTTAGGAAAAAAAAAATATTTGAAACAGAAATGCAAAGAGATAAGAGGCGCAGGAAACTGAATTCATCCTGAAATTATCTTCCTTAATTTTCTATCCCAATTTCTGTGTATTTTCCATGGTGGGAAAAACACTGAAGCAAATTTGCACAGTTAACCCCATAAACACCTGACATTTCCACTGGGTGGATTCAGGTCTGACAATGAAGAATTAGACAACTCAACACAAAAATACATTTCTGTTTTGTTCCAATATTCATTGGAGGTTTAATCACAGCTGTCGATGTGCTATTGCAATGAACAGCATTTTCACATTGAGTTATTTTACAGTTCATACAGCAGTAAGAAATATCTTAAGGTACTAACTATTTTGACTTTATTTATTGTACAGGAAAGTGATGACATTGAAAATGTTGTATAAATAGCAAATACATTAGACAGCAACATCCCTCCCTTGCATTATGAACTGAAATGACATTATTTTAAAACATTTGAAAAAATCATCATAATTATATGTTATCAACACAGAGACAGATTACCTATTATTTTAACATAATTAACTTGAGCTCAGAGCATTTATGTTGCTCTGTGTGTCATTATCCATTAAAATGCTAAAAATTGGGGTTTGAATCTTTAAGTTATCATGACTTTTTTCTCTAAATCCATCATTTGTTTCTCTCTACTTTCAACATCTGAAATTTTAATTACAATTCACATTTCTTTTTTTGCCTGTCCCCTAGGCCACATCCCAATCTCACTTGGGATGTTCTTGCACCAGGGCCTTCAAGAGAGAGAAGGTTCTCCTCTTTGGTGACCACAAGCTTGCAACTGAGTTTATATTCTTTCCTTACAATGCTGTTGGGGTTTTGTGGGGGTTTTTTGCATCTTATTGATATATTCTGTTCATTTATATATTTATATCACCAGTTTATATATTTTTCTTTTTCTCTTTTAAGCCTTTTAACCTTTCTCCCGCTACAGAAAGGCAAACAGAACAATAAATGGTATCATATTTAAAGGTTTGGGGTTTGTTCTCCTGTCTGGCTCAGCTGGTAACTCTCTTCCCCACTACTTGGGGTTGGCTTTTTCTGTGCTTGCAAGGTAGGATACTTTGCTCCTGTATGATCTTAGACAATGGCAGTGTGGATGGAAGCTCTGTATGAAGGTAAAAGTCTACACATTTCTTGTTGTTCTGTCTCTGGGAAAGCACCGAGGCCGCAGCTGTCCAACACTGTGCCTGGGAAAGCCTGTCGCCGAGGCTCTCATGAGCCCTGACTTTTTTATGCCTCTGATTTTTCTTTTCCTTCTCTCTCATGATTGACATTTGTCTTTTCTGGGCCCTGTTTGCTCGCACTGCACTTGTAGGGAGCCCGGAGCGCTGCAGTATTTTCATTTCAGTCAGGTTAAGGGTGACGAGGATTACACATGCACACTGATTTATGCCTCAAAGGCTGGAAATAGTGTCAAGTGTGATCTCAGCAGAGCTGGGCTCGATGACTCAAGTGCTCAGCACAGTGTTACACTCTCAGACATCAATCCTCAGCCACTGAAATGGAAACTCGGTGTCCAGAAGATCACTCGACAAAGCCCTGATCTGTGAGTGTTATCAGTTATTAATAAGATAACAACGGTGTTTCCAGTGTTCATGCCAAAGCCAGAATTACAGAATCACAGAGTCATCAAGGTTGGAAAAGACCTCCAAGACCATCCAGTCCAACCTGTGCCCGATCCCCACCTTGTCACCCAGCCAGAGCACTGAGTGCCATATCCAGTCCTTCCTTGGACACCTCCAGGGATGGGGACGCCACCACCTCTCTGGGCAGCCCCTTCCAATGCCTGAACACCCTTTCCATGAAGGAATTCCTCCTGATGTCCAACCTGAACCTTCCCTGGCACAGCTTGAGGCCGTGTCCTCTTATCCTGTAGCTTTTTTCCTGGAAGGTGACTTCCCCCAAATGCATGTGGCGATTTTTTAAGTATTTCAAGCTCTGCACTGCGTTGAAGTCATTGCCCAGTGACTGTTTTTACGTTTTCTAACCATATATGTAAGAAAAACTTAGAGAGAGTGATTTGACAGTTAATAGTCCCTTAGGATACAAAAGGCCGAGGATTTGAACCACAGGCGCCTGCATTACAAGCTACTGCTGCTTCTGGTGCAGGTGCCTTTCTCCCTCTGGTTTTAACCAGAGCTGCCTGGACATGAAAAACCAGCACGCTCATTACCAAAATTCATATGTCCCTATGAAATACATTAATTTGGTCCCATCTCATCTTCTCCTCCATAAAAAGAGCCTGAACATTCCCAGCCTGGCTATCTTTGCAGCATGCTGGGAAATACCAGAGGAGGGAAGAACAGCACAAGTGCAGTCCAAGACAGAAATCTTCCCTTCCAAATGCCTCCAGCCCTTGCCAGCACAGGGAACTGAGCAGTTCAGTTTGCTACTGACCAAACACTTTCTGCAAGGCAGCTGGAAGGAATGATGGAAGAGGTGGAGGGAATTCCTCTTTTGGATGCCAGCTGGAGCAGCCCAGCTCTCCCTGAACCTTTTCCTGTATGTTAATTTAACAAATCTCGTTAATAGTGTCCAATTGAAAAATGTAGCAACTAACACAGGAGAAACGAAGCCATTCGTATCTGACTCGGTGGTGCAACCTCAGAGCATCCTGTATCACTTAGGTATTGTTGTCCTGACACCTGGGGGGAAGGAGAAGCACATTCATGAGCTCTTTCCCTGCTGTGTTTGTTCTGGCAGTCAGGAGGGGCACACAGCCTGCCCTGCTGTCATCGCTGGTCCTTGTGTAAGTGAAAATCCACTTTCTAACAACACACAATGCCTCTTCTTTTCTAATCAAGGCCAGCAGGCTTGCAGCCTAATGAAAAGGCATCAAATCAAGGGAGAAAGAGGTAAAAATAATATATGCCATGTTCCAAAGCACACCTGTGGTTGCAACTATAATTGGTGGATAGACAGACAGGCAGACACTCTGTCAGCTTTGGAAATGGGTCACAGTGTTCTGGAAAAAACAACAAAATTAGTTAAAAGTCAGTTTTCAGTTCCACAGCTCTATCTATACTGTGGAAAAAAAATAGATCTGTGTTGATTACTTTTACTAGGATTTAATTTCTTTAGGATCTGTTCCCAAAACAGTCTCATCAGCACTAACCATATTCTTATTTCTGTGCTATGCTTTGTAGGGACTGGCTGTGTAGCCACGGTGACACAAAGGAGAGCTCCTAAGGCTTGGTAAAAAGAAGTGGAATATAAGAGCGGGTTTTTAGTAATTGTGCCAGAGCAGCCACTTTGGCTCTCTGGGCAGTTATCAGTGTTGTGATAGTAAAAAAAAGGAAACGATTTTCCATGAAGAACAGTAATGAGCAATTACTTCAACTTCTTTGCATTTAGAACATTCAGCAACCTGGCCTAGTGGAAGGTGTCCCTGCCCACGGGGTGGGTGGAAAGGGCTGAGCTTTAAGGTCCCTTCCAACCCAGACTTCTGTGTGATTCTGACGTGACCCAGAAGAAATGTCCAAAACTTGAGGCTGGCTTTCCCTGCTTCTACTGCCGCAAGATTTAACCCCAGTGCCAGCCCTAACACCCTCGAGCTCTGCTAGGCTAATTAAAGCCCTAATCTAAGACCCGGGGCTGTGTGGGCGCAAGGCGAGCCCTCAGCCCACGGCCGCCCCAGCGCTGCCCTAGCGGGGACAGGCACGGGCAGGGCTCGGGGCTCAACGATGGCGGCTTGGGCAGGGCTAGGGCTTTAATACCGGGTTTAATGTTGGAGGTTTGGGCAGGGCTCGCGGTTTAATAGTAGGTTTAATGCTGGAGGTTTCGGGAGGGCGCGAGGTTTAATCTTGGGTTTAATGCTGGAGGTTTGGGATTTAACAACGCCGCTTCGGCTCCTCGGGGCTGTCGCTGCCCGCGGCCGGCGGTCGCTGAGGGCACCGCCGCAGCCTCGCCGCCGCCACTGAGCATGCTCGGCTCCCGCACATCCGCCCGCGCTCGGCGGCCGCGGGACGCGGCGGGAGCGGTGCCCGGCGGCAGCGGCTCCCCCGGCCACGGCCCCGCCGCCATGAACGGCGGCGCGGCGGGGGCGGCACCCGCCTTCCCCGGGCCCGTGCAGTGTAAGTGCCGCCGCGCCATGCGCGCTCCGGGGCCCGCGCGGCGGAAACCCAGTTGAGCCGGGGCCTGGGCAGGCCCCGAAACCTGAGTAGCGCAGGAAACGGGCGGGAGCGGAGCCCGGGAACCTGGCTGGGGGGCGGAGGGGAACCCGGGAATCTGCGTGAGCGCTGCGGGCGCCGGCAAGGGCGGGGGGGGGGGCGCGGTGGTAGCCCGGGTGTAGCCCATGGTCCGCGGGTCCTGGGCAGTGGTCAGTGGGTCTTGGGTGGTGGTCCATAGTCCATGGGTCCTGGGCAGTGGTCCATGGGTCCCAGGCAGTCAGTGATCCCTAGTCCATGGTCTACAATCCATGGATCCTAGGCAGTCGTCCATGGTCCATAGTCCATGATTGATAGCCCGTGGGCCCCAGGCAGTGGTCCGTGGTCTTTGGGACCCAGGCGGTGGTCCATGGCCCATGGATCCCAGGTGGTAGTCCATGGTCTGTAGTCCATGCTCTGTAGTCCTTGGATCCCAGGCAGTGGTCCATGCTCTGTAGTCCATGCTCTGTAGTCCATGCTCTGTAGTCCTTGGATCCCAGGTGGTGGTCCATGCTCTGTAGTCCATGCTCTGTAGTCCATGGATCCCAGGCAGTGGTCCGCAGGTCCCAGGCAGGCTCTGTGGAGTGATGCTGCAGCCGCTGGGCGAGTACCCCCTGCAGGACCCCGAGCCCTTTGGGGAAGCATCCCCCCCACCCCACCTGGGGGTCCTGCAGTGACTCCACAGCTCAGGTAATGTGGGCAGCAGGATGCCCCTGTGCCCCTGGGAGCAGTGTCACCCACTCCCACTCCCTTGGGCTGAGCTCCTCACCGCGCTCCTGTCCCCGCAGTCCCCGGCGGCACCACGGTGCTGGTGGAGCTCACCCCCGACATCCACATCTGCGGCATCTGCAAGCAGCAGTTCAACAACCTGGACGCCTTCGTGGGGCACAAGCAGAGCGGGTGCCAGCTCACCAGTGCCACGGCCGGGGCCACCAGCACTGTCCAGTTTGTGTCGGAGGAAACAGTGCCGTCCACACAGGCCCAGACCACGACTAGGACCATCGCCTCGGAGACACAGACCATCACAGGTAGCAGTGTCACACACCTGCAGCTTGGAGACACTTGACTCGTGCCAAGTCTGGCACTGGAACAGGCTCCCCAGGGCAGTGGGCACAGCACCAAGGCTGCCAGAGCTCAAGGAGCGTTTGGATGATGCTCTCGGGCACAGGGTGTGACTCTTGGGGATGGTCCTGTGCAGGGCCAGGAGTTGGACTCGATGATCCTTGTGGGTCCCTCCCAACTCAGCATATTCTGTGATTCTGTGAAGTGGCAGCATGACACAGCCCTCTGCTCATGTGTCCCCATCACACTCAGCTAAAACAGCAGTTCTCACATTAGTTGTCGTGTACCCAAGAAAGAAAAATAGTGGTGTGCTGCCTCCTTGGGTTTGGAGTGACAATAGTTGCTTAATTTGCTAATTGAGATACACACTCTTGCAGAGAATTGCTCAAGTCTATTGTGTTGTATAACCAACTTGTGCAAACTAATTGAAATTGTCAATACTTATGAAAAATAATGAAATTACTCTGCATTTTAATTTTTTTTTAAGAATGCTCTTGATGAAAAACAGACACAGAATTGCTGTCAGGCACCAATCCAGGCATTTTTTTTTGTGAGAACACTGCATTCTCTAACATTGCTCCCACAACTAATTGGCAGGAAAAATAGTGCTCAAAATTTCTGCCTATGTGAAGGCTCAAGTGAGGTCCCGATCCTAGAGACATTTAAAAAAAATTAGAATTTTGTTCCATGTATGAAGGTTTGCCCTTCTATATATAGTTTTATTTTATTTTGCTGTGGGACCTTACTAAAATCCAAATTATTTGACTTTAATTTGGATAGACAGATTAAGGCAGAGAATCTGGAAGAGCAGTGAAACAAACTGAATTCAGGGCTCACTTCCAGGAACTTTTGTATTATAATCCCTCAACTCAGTGTGGGTTTTGGATGACTCATTTTTCTGCTTCATATTTACTCATCTTTAAAATGAGGGCAGTTCTATCCATTTGCCCTTTTGGGGTACAGTGTTGTTTAATTGATTTAAAAGCTGCTACTTTGGCTGAGATAGTTTCACCTGTTATTCTTGTGAGTAACAGCTAAAAACAGTAGAGTTGAAAGAGGCTGAACTTTTTTAACAATTATAAAAAAATTTGTTTGCATTTATGCCATTTTGACCACATTTGCCATATAAATAAGGATTTTTTTTTCTCTCCTTTGGGCTATAGCACAGCCAGTGTTGAAAAACAAATATAGCTTTATTTGATATTTGGAAGAAAAAAAGCCTTTTTCCTTTCCCCCTCCCTCAGGTAAATAGGAACACAGGAACAGGAATGGTGCTGGAAAAAAAAACAGAATGTAGAAGTAATTCGTGAAACTAGACAATAATTACATTTTTTTCTGATTAGTGAAGTTAATGTTCTCAAATTAAGCTTTTTTGTGTGTTTAGTTTCTGCCCCAGAGTTTGTTTTTGAGCATGGCTATCAAACCTACCTGCCCAGTGAGAGCAGTGAGCCTCCAGCTGCTGCTGTTGTGTCCACACCACCTAAAGCACGGTCCAAAAAGTCCACTGCCTCACTCACACAGAAGAAACTAAACTGCTGCTACCCAGGTAAGGTGGGGTTTGTACCTCCTTGCTTTTCTTTTGAGCAGTGGGAGGTGTCCTGTAGTGATACACACGGCAGATTTGTCTGTCTGGAGCAGTTCAGATGTACAGAACCTGGAAGACAACCTTTTTACTGAGGGTGTGATGAACTACCAGTGATACCAGGAGTAGCTTTCCTGTTGATTTCACATGTCCTTAGACTTTAGTCCTACACTGTGATGTCCTCTGGTGATGCTGCAGTGGGTTTGAGTGGAGACTTGGGCCTCTGCCCACATCTGTGCCAATGTGAGTGTAGAATCTTGTTACCTTTTTACTGACTGCCATTGTTGTATGAGAGAAATGTGATATATGAATTTGGCATTTCATGGTTTGCCTTTGGTCGTTTAGCATTTTTATAAGGATGAATTGAGCCATCTTTATAAAGTGGTCTCTTATTTGGAGACCTAATGAGTAAAAACCCTGCAGGACACAGAAAATGAACACAGAACCATCCATGTAGCTGAGTAGTTCTGTTCATGGTGGCAGAAGGTTCAGTCTCTTTTCTTAAACTTGCCTTAATTTGAAAGGCACATTTGAGATGCTGAGCTTTCATTTCTGTGCTCTAGAACTGTAGCCTTTTCCACTTGAACAGAATTCCTGAATGGAGAGCTCTTACCTGAGTTCCCAGTTGCACTAACTGGAAGTCTTATGTGGAATGAATTAGTTCCCCCAGCATCCCTTGTGCCGAGTAAAGAGCATCTCAGACCCTAGGCAGAGATTCCAGTGACCCTTGTTCCAAAGCTTTCAGAAAAAGGTGGGAGTGGATTGCCTCCAAGGAGAAGCATTAGAAAACTGAAGTAAGCTGGTCACTCTTTTAAGAAGATGTGAGTAAACAACATGGGGATTTCATTCTCTGTTCATACAAAATGTTACTGAAAATAAACAAAATGCCCAGAATTTGATAGTGTATTTTTATTGTTTTGTTAGATTTTCCTTTAATTTAATCATCTCAATCTTACCATTTCCAGGCTGCCAGTTCAAGACTTCCTATGGCATGAAGGATATGGAACGTCATCTACGAACACACACAGGTTTATATAGTTGCTGTATTTTAGTTTTGGGTTGTTTCCTCCTTTTATCTTTTTGCCAAAAGGTATTTTCCTATGAAATAATGTCTCTATAGGTAGAATGTACACATAAGTCTGTACCTTCTAGTATTGTACTGCCCTGTGTCTGAGGAATTGCCCTCTTTGGGCGAGCCATGTCCCACCATGGGCAGTCCCACTGACAGCTGTGAGACATGAACACTGGAATTGAAGGCACAGGGGTGCAGACCATGGGTTTATCAGGGTGCATGTGTTTATGTGGTGGAAGTACATAAACCCAGAAGTTTATTCTTCATATGAAACAGTAATTCTATAATTTTACCTCCCCTCCCCCTAAACCTCAGTATCAGAGTTGTAAAGGCAGAAAGGTCCAAAGGATCTGCTAAATTCATTGCACCTCTGCCTGCAGCTTTCTGAAGCATAAAAGAACTCTTTAGCTGATAGGATGGCTGGTGAAATGCAGTGTGCAGCTTCTGAAAACCAGTCCCTTTTCTATCAAGTGTTTGGTGTGTGTTTGTTTGTGCTATCACAACATCCTTATGACGCCAAAATTCACGGTGCGTCGCTGCCCTTCCGCTCGTTCCAGGAGACAAGCCCCACAAGTGTGAGGTTTGCAGCAAGTGTTTCAGCAGGAAGGACAAGCTGAAGATGCACATGAGGTGCCACACGGGGGTGAAGCCCTACAAGTGCAAGCACTGCGAGTACGCGGCCGCCGACAGCAGCAGCCTCAACAAGCACCAGCGCATCCACTCCAACGAGCGCCCCTTCAAGTGCCAGATCTGCCCCTACGCCAGTCGCAACTCCAGCCAGCTCACTGTGCACCTCAGGTCCCACACAGGTACCTTCTCGGGCTTGTCAGGGTCAAATGCATGCAGGCACCCCCAAAATACCAGGCAGTGGAAGGATTTAGGGGAATTTCTTTCCAAAGTCGAGAACATGTTTAACACCTCGGCACAAATCTGCACCGGTCCAAGGAAAAGACACCCCCTCCGTTCTTCTCAGGGCTTTGGCATCCGTGGCCCTCCTGCTGTGGAGGCCTTCAAACATGCCTACAGGAACTTATCTTCTCTCATAGCCAGGAGTCAGCTCCTCTGGAATGCAGGAGGAGAAAACATCTGAAACTGTCTCTGGGAAAGGTGTCTTTTTCCAGGCAGGAAACCTTCCTTAAGCAAAAAACCCTAATCTCCTCCTAGTAAAATCTTCTGGAAGGGTCTTCTACATTTACAGGCTAAAATTCAGATCTCTAAAGCTTCAAAGGTCCTAGGGAAAATTTAAAAAGTTATGCAGGTGTCAGGATGCCCAAAAGGGCTGATTTGGATTCTCAAAATCACTGGTGCATCCACCTTCTGTGAACTTCTTAGAATCTAGTAGGGCAATCTAACTCTACAAAAAATACCTGGAAGCAATAAGAAGACAGGTCTAATTCTTGGTAGACTTTCTGCTAAATTGATTTTGAAACTGCCTGTTAGATGTTCTCAGACCAGCAGAACTGAAGGATCTAATTTATTGATTGATTAAGAGCATGGAGGTTTCTGTGTCTCTCAGATCTGGTCCACTCTATTAGAAACACTGAAATTACTTTATAATTGAACTAGTTATATCAGTACAAAACTTAGCTGCATAATTTAATCTTTCTTGCATCAGTAAAATAGCAAGTAATTAGCAATTTAAGTGACATTTTTGGTGACCTTTCTGTGTGGTACCTTCCCTGTGCAGACTGATGAACATTAACAGTGTAAGATGAGCAGCCAGAACTGTATTTTGCTCATGGAATTTTTGCTCTATGGATAGAAAGCTTCAGCCCCCAGGCTTATAACCATTGCATCATTTTCTATTTGCTTTGTTTGCAAATGTCTGTCTTTTTTATATCTGTTCCAAGAAGAGGTTTGCTGTAAAGATACTGTTGTACTGTTGTCTTCTTACAGTTGTCTCTGTATTTTGTTTTTCATCTAATCCAGGGTAATGGATTACTTTCTGTGTTGTCTTTTATACATTTGATTAGTTCTGTGAATTTTAGCTGCAAGGTGGTTATGGTTCAGTGATTATTAGATTAGGTTTGAACCTGTCCTGCATCTGATGCTGGATTCGAGTCCTAAACAACAGTAGTTTGGATGTGTGCAAGATGGGATTTATTTTGAGTAGATAAAAGAAATAAATCCCTTGTGCATTGTGAAGGAGGGGAGGGTTAAACCACTCTTTCTCTAACAAAAAAGAATCTTTTATACCTCACAAATCTTCACAAATTTGCTGAAAGGAGGCACAAGAATTTTGAAAGTCATCATTTCATCCCTGTCAGGTTACAAAGCTGTTGTGCACAAAACCAATTTTAGGAGAAAAGGACTGGTATGTAGAATATATTGCTTACTGGAATTAAATTAATTATTCTTAGAAGGTAAGTGTAATCTACATTGCTCAGAGTGAGATCATGTGCACAGCAGTACTCACTGAACTAGTCATCTAAACATCAGTTTCCTGTTAATTGGAGTAAAACTTCTCTTAGAATTAATAATTCCAGGGTCAGACACAACTTTTTGACGTATATTCAGGCAGTGTCAATTATGGGCAGAAACGTAAAGAAATACACATAGTAGACCATTCTTTAAGCAAACAGAACCAGCATACTTTGCTTTATTCAGTAAAATTAATAATTTATTTCATATATTGAGATATATATTTTTCACATATTTTGCTACTCTGTATATGAAAATTAAGTCATTGAAATACGAACTGTGCCTTCATCAGCAAAGCAGATAAAAATTCAGTAGCTGAGTGTGCAGCTGAGACTGTAAAATAAACTAGATGAACAAACAGTGCATCTTCATTAATAAAATCTGTTTAATACAGATAGTACACTATGTATCTCAATTATTAAACAGATACATGGATTAGCACAGTAGGCCACAACTTGATTTGAAAAATATGCAGCTAAACCTATGACATATGTAGCTGGGTAAGCAAATTATGCAAAATTATACAGCTATCACAAACTCTATAAAATATTAACTTATAAAATAAATCAGCCATTTGCAGTTTGATTATTAAAGAGGATAAATGTTTGTTGAACTAAACACACTTTCTTTTTCCTTCTCTCACCAAGGGTGTCTTAGTACCTAATAACACAATTCTTCCACTTTTTCAAAATAATACCTGCCTAAAGACTTCTTGTTCAGGTATTTTAGAGAACTACACATTTAGATAAAGAGAAAAAGGAAACAGTTATTTAGTTAGGTTGCTGAGCTTGCTTTGGATTTGTTTTTTTCAATGACTTCAGAATGAAGCCACTGGTCTTTACCCTGGATTTGCTTATGGATTAAGCAGAGCTCCACCTTAATGTGGTCATGCATGTTGTGACATAAGCCTGCAAATAAAGGAAATGCAAAATAGTGGGTTAGATCCAGGCAATTGGAATGGTTATTGGGGAGAATCACATAAACAGGCTTATGGAGACCTTGCAGATGTGTGTTCATTTTTCATGCTTTATCAGTTAAGAGTTTGAATGCAAACTGATCTTATATGACCTGTGGAACATTACTGGGTATGATACATGGTGCAAATATCTCTGTCTTGGTTGCTGCAATGCCAGAAGAACAAAAGCTGTGTTACTTCTCTAGGTAAGCACATTTCCCCAGAGCCACATACTTTTTCACAGTCTCACATTTGTCTTTTCCAGGTAAATTTATGTAGCTGTGATCCCTCTTTTTTCCTTTTTTTCCCCCTTGTAACTGTGGTACTGCTATGGTTGTGCAGTCAGCTGACACTGACCTGGGTATGGACTTCTGTCCCTACATCTCCCTCTGTTCTGGAGTTTCCACTGCCTTCCTGTGCCAGCCACATGAACCAGGCCAAAAAAACTCATCTGTTTTTCTGGTCAACTAATCTAACTCAGCAAATGTACAGGAAAGGCAGTAGGGGATATATGGTTAAGGTATATATGGTTGAGCAGTAAAGCTGGTGTCCATTAAGCACTTGTTTCTGCAGTAGCCTACCCTTTACATAGGCTTCAAGTTAACCTGCAAGCCTCCTTGTAAATCTTGTGGTGTAATCCTGAGGCATGGATGTGTTTACGTTGTTTCCTTAGACTTAAAAATACAGCAGCTGTTAAAGTTACAGTGTTTATTTTTATTAATTTTACACGCTAGTCGAGATATCCTGTTGCTAAAGAGAGACAAATGAGATACTTCAGTCGCTTCTCTGGAGCACACTGAGCAGTTTTATACACAAAATGAACTAAAAATGGAGAATTTCCAAGGGTCAGTTGTGAAAAAGCAACAGATGTGGGCAGGTCTGCTCATGGAGAGTTTGCACACAAATATGTCAGACCAGGTGATAATCCTGTGCATTGAAGTTCTTGTCATCTGGAAAATACACTGGGAGTTTAGAACAAGTCACCTGTACATAATTCATTAGATGTCAGTGTCTCATTGTAATTTGAGCTGTGGGTTGTGTTGCAGGAGATGCTCCTTTCCAGTGTCAGATGTGCCCTGCTAAGTTTAAGATCAACTCTGACCTGAAGAGGCACATGCGTGTGCACTCCGGAGAGAAACCCTACAAGTGTGAGTTCTGCGAGGTCCGCTGCGCCATGAAGGGCAACCTGAAATCCCACATCCGGATCAAGCACAGCATGGAGAACACTCTCAAGTGTCCAGAGTGTGACTTTCAGTGTGGAAACAAAACCAGCCTTCGGCACCACATCCGAACTCACCAGCCCGAGCAGCCAGTGAAGTGCTCGGAGTGCAGCTACTCGTGCTCCAACAAGGCAGCGCTGAAGGTGCACGAGAGGATCCACTGCAAAGATCGGCCCTTCAAGTGTGAGTTCTGCAGCTTTGACACGAAGCAGCGCAGCAACCTGACCACCCACGTCAGGAAAGCTCATGGAGACAAAGTCAAGACCAAGAAGCAGTCCATGGAGAAGAAGGAAGGAGACAGGCCAAAGCAAGGTGGCTCCAGGCAAGTTGCCAAATTAGATGCCAAGAAAGCATTTAAGTGTGACCTGTGTGATGCTTCCTTTGTCCGGGAAGATTCTCTCAGGAGTCATAAGAAGCAGCACAGTCTGTATAATGGATCTAAAAATAACGAGCTGGCTGTCCTGCAGCTCCAGATGGACCCCAGCCGGCAGAACAGTGCCCCGATCACCGTCAGCCACCTCCAGGTCCCACTCCAGCCTGCTCAGGTTTCCCCATACAACGAGGGGAGGGTCAAGATCATCGTGGGCCACCAGGTCCCTCCAACCAACAGCATTGTCCAGGCTGCCTCGGTGAACGTGGTGCCTCCTGCCCTGGTCAGCCAGGGCCAGGAGGAGCTGCCGGCCAACGGCCGCCTGCAGCTGCTGGGCCAGGTGAGCCTGGTGGCCCCAGCCCCCCCTGCCATGGCCTCAGGGGACACCGGGCCCGTGGCACAGCCAGCAGTGCTGCTCACCACCCACGACCAGGGTGATGGCAGTGCCCTGCACCAGGCTCTGATTCCTGCTGCCCCCGTCAGCAGCCACGAGGCTGCCGCCAGCCAGGCCTTCATCACCAGCTCCGGCATCAGCTGCTCCGACTTGGAGGGCCTGAATGCCTTGATACAGGAAGGGGCAACAGAAGTGACTGTGGTCAGTGATGGGGGGCAGAGTATAACAGTGTCCACTGCAGCTCCCCCTCCTCCCATCTTTTCTTCCTCCTCCCACACTGAAGCCCCAAAGCAGACCTACTCCATCATCCAGAGTGGAGCACACACAGCTCTGCTGTGCCCAGCAGACTCCATACCAGATTAGTCACAAACACTGTTCCTGCTCACATCTCTCTCTGAGAGGCAGTGCTGATCTCAGCAGGAATCCACAGGACATCAGTGACTGCAGGATTTATCCTCCAAAGCCAAATATACATTTTACTTGTCTGTACATGGAAACATTCTTGTTCCTGAAGAGGTGGATGTATTTATATATATTTATGTGCCTCTATTGAGATGGGAGGCTGTATTCTTTGTAAAATCTGAGCATCAAAGCAACTGTTGCCAGTGTCCCCAAGCAGTGAGATTCCCATAGTATGGCTCCTGTATTATGCTGCCTAAAATAAGAAAACCTCACCTTATGCTGAATTACTATCCCAGCAGTCTTTTTCTTTTGTACACACACAAAAAGACAAAAGTTTGAGCCATTCTGAAGTTTATTTTAGTGAAGTGTCTTTCAGTTCCATGCTGTGTGTGCATTCACTGCTCCTGGCTGATCTCTAAGAAATTCCTACTACTGGGTCTAATCCAGTTCTGGTAAAGTTTAGTGGGGCTGTTCCTTAGTATCTGTAGAAATTGCTGGAACCTGGCACTTGGAAATACTTAGGCAGAAGACCAGGTGATTGTTTTTAGAAAACAAAAGAATTTTGTCCCTTTATCAGTAGCAACTAACTTTGTTAGCAAGAACACAATTGCAAATTATCACCCTGGCACAGTGATCTCTGTCAGAGGCACCTGTGATTTAAAGAGAAAAACGACTGCAAATATATTTTTTACAAACGCTCCTAACATTTTGTTTTTATTTTGATGCTGTCTGTTTGGAGTTGCATGGGTAGTAAAAGTGCATTGCAGTTTGAGTCTCACTCATGAGGGGCTTGCATGTCAGAGACCCTGCTGATGGAACTTTCCAAGGGCTCCAGCTGGACAGGAAACTTCTGCCTGGGACATGGGACAGGAGGTGGTGGCCATGGGCTGAGAGGTTAGAGCTGGTGGCTGTACCTGACTGCAAAGGGGTGATTTTAAGATAAAAGTTTGGTTGTGATATCTGAGTTTTGAGATGTGACAAGAACTAATACAACAGCTGTAGTTGGATATTGGTGGGCAGGCTTTTGGGTATAGAAAGTTACACCAAGCCTACAAACTTCTAAGTGCATATGTACCACAGTTTGGCAACTAAAAAAGGCAGTTAATTTTCCCGTACTCGTTGGTGTAAGTGAACTCTGCAGGGAGGGTTTCCTGAGCTCCAAGTATTCTGTGTCATCCATAGGTGGTGCCAGAGGCCCAAAGAAACTTTGGAGTGTGCTCTGATCTGGATGATGTTTCCTCTTTAAGAGTTCCCTGCTCTTAACTTTGCCGGGTAAAAGCATTTCCAAATTCACTTCTAGAAGACGTTACAAAAAGGTTGGCTGTAAAAATCTTACTTTCACCTAAGATAAAAAGCAGCAAGTAAAAAGAAATGTCGGACATTTTCTACATGAAGCAGATCTGTGGCCAAAACTTATCTCACAATTTATGTTAAACTGATAATTTTTTACTCTCTGTTCATTAATCTTATTCTGTACATAGTTGACACTACAGAATTGTCGGGCACTGCAAGAATGGCACAAAATGTGGGATTCTGAGGAAGTTGATGGTTTGAACTGCAATTTATGTGTGTTTGCCCTTGCCTCCAGCCCTGCACCCAAGGGATGCACCTCCAGGGAGCTCACCTTCAATCTAATGTCACACTTAAGGTTACACAGCTCTGTTACCTGCACTGCAGTTTCACAAAAAGCCTTGTTTACCTTCTAAAATAGGAAACCAGCAGATTTGTGATACTGTAAAGACTCCCCTTGGTTCTGGTCCTGCCTGTGCCTCGAAGACAAACAGGAAAGATAATAAAATGGTGTGAATGAATAGACAAAGCTTAGTGCTGCTTCTTTAACATTGTTAGGCTGATTGCATCATGTTTCAGTGAACAATCTAGAGACTTCTTTTCCTCCACCCTAAAAAAAAAAGGCAGCTGATAACCCAGGCTGACATGGGGGCAATTTATTTTCAATTTTCTCTTCCAATATTCCAGCTTTATTTCTGTGTATGACAGTAATGGTCTTTGTGTTTTGGAGCTGGCAGAAGCAGATTGTTTTAATCTCTGATATTCATTTAATACATTCTTCATGTTATCAACAGAACTATCCCTGGAGAGAGCCTGGTAATTCATAACAAGTGTCTCTTGTAGAACTCACTTGCTTTTGAGCACATGGTAAATAAATCGTATCCCTCCCTCCCCAGAGATCTGCCAGAGCCTCAGAGCTCTGGAGCAAGTTGTCTTTTTCCAGGATGAAATACTGGGATGGATTTTTGTTCCTGCTGCCTGAGGATCCCCAAGCTCCCCTGGTAAGTGTTGAGCCCCAGGAGCATGACTTAGTCCTGCTCACTGGTTAAAAAATGGGTGATGAGAGGGAAATGTAAAACTAAATATTCCAAGGTTTGCTTCCTCCAGGACGTCCCTGACAGGTCCTGTTCTCTGCACAGGCTTGTGCTTTTTACACAGTTTGCTTGTGGGGTCCCAAGTGTGAGTTTACAGCGTGTTCCCTCCTGCGTGAGGGCAAAGAGCTGAGGTGACACAGAGGCAGAGCACTGGGCAGGCAGTGGAGCATGGCCTGTGTGCCTTTCAATAACCCAACCCCTGCTCTTGGGCCTTCTCAGCCTTTGGGATGTTGCTGTTACTCCATGACTCTACTTTTTAAAGCCAGACATCCCATGAGCAGAGGCTCATCCTCCACAAGACCCGCTCGAATGTGCTGTCCCCTCGTGTTTCTGGGAGGTAGAAACACTCAGCAGGAAAAAAAAACTCCAGAGAAAAGTTTGTCTTGGACACCTTTAATTGTGTTTTGGGGAGGCTGGTGTGGGAGTGAGCCCCAGGTCAGTGTTCCCAGCAAGGCTCAGTGTTGAGTTTGAGCAGCAAACCAGCAGCACTCCGGATTGAGCCCTGCCAGTGGTGCTTAACCTTTCATATGGTTTTGATAAAAACTTTAGCTGTCATTTGCATCAAAATGGCAGATTCCTGCTCAAAACCAGCCTCAATTTGTCCTGTGCACAGGGGGGTTACTGGATATGCAGATGCCCCTCCTGGATGGGTGAATGGGATCAAGTCCTCACCCGAAATGAGACCTAAAACCAAAGCTGGGTCCTTTGGTATCTGGGGCCAAACCAAACTTATATTGAATACACTTGGGGTTTGCAGTTAAAATGTTGGGATCAAAATATTTCCCAATCATTTTGGCAGAGCTATTTATTGCTATTATCATCTGACTGCACTGGAAAGTACCTTCTGTTATGGGGTTTAAAATGTTAGAGCCATGCCAAGACATTTTTGGTCTACATTACAAACAACTGTGGAAAGGCTTCTTTTTTTTTTAGATACCTTTATTTTAGTCTGTATTTCTGATTATTTATTTATTTTGTTTGCAGTCAAAATAGAGTCAGCTGTCCTTTTTGCCATTTGGTGCTCTGGTGTCTGTAAAAATATTTGCTATGTCCCCAATGGAAAGGCTTCCATCCTATAATTTCAGGAATATTGACTGGATACTCTAATGGCTTTTTACATCTCTAGTTGGAAAATCTTTAGCCTTGTTATTTAAATTTTAAGAAGAGAAACCAATATTGTTAAGAGAAACTGATGTCTCCTGTCACTTACCCAATGACCTTTCATAAGGTGATAAAGGTTTCTATAGTGACCTGAGGAAATAATGGCTCAGGTATCATTGTGAATTAAAAGTCTCTCTCAGGAAAAGCTTTCTTTTCTCTCTCAGGTATCCAATTCTGCCTTTGTCTTTATTCAAGTTGCTAGACACGGGGAAGGACTCAGAAAACATACAGTATTTGGTTACATGGCTGTCTTTCATCTTTTAGAGACTTCACAATGTTGTGAGGAAGTCAAAAAGTCCATGGCAAAGCAGAGTTGGATTTTTAAATGCTGTGTAGTGTGAGGGTAGCATACTCCTGTTCAGGCTGAATTCTGTGACCTGAGATATCATAATTTATTCCAGGAGTAATAAATAATTATTTATTATTTCAGGAGATGTGTTTCCCTCTATAAAAACCAGGAATTTTGTTTTATTGCAGATTCAGCTTTGGCAGAGGTGTTTTCTCTAAGTTCCTACTTTCAGGCCTCATGTAAACCTCAAAGTGAAATCTCTTTTGATTAGTGAGTGGGTGAATTCTGTAAATAAAAGTTAAACGTTATTTGAGAAGTAATTACCTGAGGACCTGTAGAGTTTTTTGGGGGAATGTTTTTGGTTGATTAGTGTGTTTTGGTTTGGTTATATATTAAGGATACAAGGATGCATTTATGCCTGCTTGTGCTCCTGGATGAAGCAACATGTTTCATCAGTGTCTTTCAGTTTATCAAACCTGATGTGACAGACACCTAAAAAAAGCTTGGAGAGACAAACACTTTTAGCTCGAGTTTCCATTGATGTCTTTCAAAATTGAAGGAAAGCTGTTAAAATCTGTGTTATCTGTAAAGGCAGAATGTGCAATAATAGGCTGGCCCTCCAGAGCAGACTGAGGCTGTGTACCCCTGGTGCTCTGAGCTGTCAGACAATTGTCTGTCATTTTGCTTTTGATCACAAACTGGAAGTTTAGGAAGCCTGGGAAGTCCTGGGCCAGGTGAGGCAGAGCAAGGCCAGCGATGCCCAGTGGGTCTCCCAGCCCTGAGCCATCCCCTCATTCCACCTGGTGCTTTTATTTATACCTTTTAAATGTCAGACTGTGAAAGAAAATATCCACCCCACACCTTTTAGCAGAGATCACAACTTCATACTTCCAAAGTGTGTCTGCACTTGCTGTTGCTGGCCAGATTTAATCATTATGTTAGTAATATGTATTTTCCCTGGAGTTCTGTTGCTGAATTGCTGTGTTTCTCCCCACCTGGAGAAGGTGCACCTCAGAAGTATATTGTGAGGATGAGAATAACTTGGATACCTCAGTGATGAGTGAGATGCAAATACCCAGATAGATTCTGGAGATAGTCACAGCTTCCTGATGGCCCAGAGGAAAATCTGAAAGAACAGGAATGCATAAAGCTAAACTGCATAATGCATAGCACTCATAATTAATAGATTAAAGTTCTTTGTGAAACATGCTTTTTTATTCTAATAAAGAGAAGGGACTACAAATGGTGACACAGCTTGAGAAAAGCAGCGATGCCATGTTAAAGTTGTAAAGCTAAAGAGGTGATAAAAGTGTACCTTGGTTTTAAATTTTTACAAGACTGATGTAAGACTTATTCTCTTAAATAGCAGCACTTTTCCTCATCTCTGGGCATACTGGATCATTCTGGTTTTTGAATTGCATACAGTTGCTGGGGGATTATTAAAAAGTTGCCAATCCTTGCTGCTTAGTCCCTCCTAAAAAGTTCAGAATTTATCACGTGAATTAATTTGCCTAAGCAATGTTAAATTTTGCCTTTGTTGCAGGATTGTGTAGATCAGCCATTGATAGAACTTTAATTGGCTGGGAATGTTCATGATTTTTTTCCTTTAAAAAAAAAAAAAAGCCTGCCAGCAAAATTGCTTTTTGGTGATGACTCTGCTTGAAAAGTGCTCTGCAGGGGCCCATTCCCAATTGATTATCTTTCACAGCTAATAGCTTCAAAGGCTATTTGGTGGACAGTCCAGTTTTACATTTAAATGTAAATCTCGATAGCCTTGACAGACTGATGATCAGAAAAAAGGGGAGGTAAAAACAGTAAAATAAATGTACAGCTGGTATAACTTTCACCAGCTCCTCCAGGGGCAATTGTAGTAAAATTAAAATGGTTACAGTTTGACAAAGCTCTTTAGAGTGGATGGTGAGTGAAAGCTTCCCTCAAAAGATCCAGCATTAATAAGTTGCTAAATAGCGTGTCAGCCTTAAAAGTTCAGTACAGTGTCAATGGCTCCCATTTGTGCTTCATTTGGAATTTCATTTGGATTCAGGAGTAAAGTTCAAAGCACTGGGGCCACCTGGGTAAAGCCAGTGTTATGACAAAGCTGCAGCAGAGAAGTTCCCTGGAAAACCAAGTTCACATTTGCAGCTGAGCCCTCGTGGCAGGTCAGGTGCCATCAGGGTGAGGAGACCCTGGATCAAGGGAGAGGTGCCACCACCACCAAGGCAATCCTGCCTTTCAGGGGCTGCCCTGGCCCTAGGTGAGTGAAGGTGGGGTCTGAATTTTGACAGCCCTCATAAGGATCATCAAAGTGGCAGAAGGACAAAGCTGACAGCGGTGGCAGAAGGAGGTTCCCTCTCAATATGCCAACTGCCCCGACCCTGTTATGGGCTGGATGGATTTTTACGTGGTGAGGGGCTACAGGCTTCAACCCACAGGGTTGCAGGGTTGAGGGCTCCTTCAGCAATGATATTCTTGTCATTTTGCTGTGGAATGACTGAACTGCAGCAGGCTGGAGGCCCCTGCAGAGGTGGCCCATGTGCTTGGCCATTGTTACTTTGCCTCTTGTGCCCTCTGAGCAGTGGCCTTTCCTTACACATTCCTGTCATATCACAGGTAACTTCTTTGTTGGCTTCTTTGCCTCAGCTGCTTGGGCTTCTCTCCAAGACTTATGGTCATGATATATTCACATCCCAACTGCACCATGTAGAGAAGACCACTCAGTGAGGATAGAGCCAGCAGTCAATACCATCCTATCAACAGGAACGCTGGAGAAAGGCTCTTCCCAACAGAAAAGTACTGAAATAGAAGACTGTCCAAAGGTAACTCAGGTTTCTTACTTCATTACCATCTTATTTAATTTCTGATGTGCTTCAGGACTCCTTACATGGCAACAGTTAAAGACGGTTTGAGCTGTGTGGTTGTGTGAGTCAGGGACAAGTCCTGGACCACAGAACTGTTTGAGGGCTGCAGATGCAGCCTCTGCTCTGGTCCCACTGGCCAACCCCACCATCTGCTCCCCTGCTGACGTCAAGGGCTCTGAGGTTGTGGGCAGGGAGCTACCCCTCTGTCTCATGCTCAAATGTGCTCTAGAGGAGCTGTAATCTCCAGCTGCAACCTCAGACTGAGCCTGTTGTCCGTGCAAGTGCCACCAGTCCCTGTGCTGTGCTTCCACAGGCCGTGGGAGAAAAGGTGGGCAAGGAATTCCTCAGCTCCAAAACATCTCAACAGCTATGAGAAGGTGCCTTTTTCTTGGTTTTAGTCCTTGTTGCCATGGAAACTGAGCCACAGACACTCACTGCTCATTTCCTCTGCATAGTCCCTCAGGGCCAAACCAGTTCACCACTGTCCAGTTTTCCAGACTTTTCCAAAGGAAGGAAAAAGAAGGGGTAAAGAGGGAGAATATTCAGCATATAACCCACTGAGAAACAGGAGAACAAGGAAGGAATGTCTGTCTCTAAGGAAAATAGGAAGGCAGAGAATTAAGGATACTTGATGATGAAGGGATAACAGAAAAGGTGTTTATCCCAAGCAAGAGCCACCATGAGGGACTGGCCCCTTGTCCTCTACTCACCTTTTCCTATGAATTTCTGGAATCACCTACACAAGGTGTATGGACTCAAGGTAGTTGGTACTTCTGTAGCCTTAATAGCGCCTGGCACAGCTCATGCAGGTGTAGCCACGAAACAATAGCCTGGCAGGAACTGAAGCTTGCTGGTGACTCCAGCTTGATCACAGAGCTGGTTCAGCAGCTCAGTGCCCGTGTGGAGGAGTCAGAAGCACCTGGGAACTGAGCTAAAGACCAAGTGTTTCAGAGAGGGAAGGTGAATGCAGACCTTGCACTTCCCTCTCAATACCAAATCCTTTGCCGGAAGAAAATGTTTTTGTTTAAATTTAGTTTAAATTCCTCTCCAATGGCACAGTATTCCCGTGTAATGAAATAAAGGTAGTCTAAGCCTATCTTTTCCTTTACTTTTTCTTTTTTTTTTGTTAAACTTCTACAGCTCTATAAATCCTCTGCAATAAATCCCAAGCTCCCTCAGGAGTGCTGACCAGCACATTGATCATGGCAAAGTGGTATCAAACCCAGTGAAAAGCCCACCTGCCTTTGATTCATCCTTCAGTCCTTCAGGGCAGGACCATGAATTAGCAATGATCCTCCCCCAGTTAAATCATATCCTCCTTCCAATATAAAATTAATAAAAATGCACAAAGGATGTTTAACAAATCCTTGCCCTGCTGGATTTATTCCCCCATTTTTTATTTATTTGGGATGTACAAAGCCAAGGAGGCAGCAGATTCAGAAACAAGGCTTGTGCCATGAGAGACCTCAGGCTGGGGCATTTTTTTGAGCCTCCAGTCCCCTGATGGGATGGGAGCAGATGGGTAGGACTGGCAGCAGGGAAGGAGGAGGTTCCTGGCACAGGGGATGGATGCAGTTTTTTAAGGGAAACCCCTCCATGTGGACACAGTGACTGAGGGATGAAATCCCAGCTGGTACAGAGCAGTTGCAGCAAAGTATTTAAAAAATGAATTAATCCTCTTTTCCTCCCCCTGTGCACAAATCTTTAATCATAAATCCAGCTATCAATCCAGTGTTTCTGAAAAGGTAGGATCCATAAAATCCATGCACAGAAATACAAGTTTCTATCTCTATTAAGCTCTGAAGATATTATCCGTGTGGCCACTGAACTTTGCAGTGATCTTTCCTTTGGATTCACCAGACTTCAGGTCAGATCCCTATTTAAAATATGCTTTGTCATGTGACTGGTGCAGAAATCAGAAAAGAACAGAAAAAAACAACTTTACTTGTTCTTTTCCCTTTTTGATGTGACAGTTTCCTGCTCTGGGTTCAGTTTTCCCAGATTTGTTTCAGAAGCCTTTGGCCCATTCATGCACAATTGGCCTATTTGCATGTGCAAATTTCTATTATTTGCCCTTTCATTGTATGCATTCAGTTTTTGCATTTGGTAAATAGAAATACTTTGTATCTGGAGAAAAACTAAGCCACCCAAACAATTCTTCTGTTTACTGTGATAACTAACAGCAAGTTTTAAAAACACAAATAAACAAACATGCTCCCCATTAAAGCAGTATAAATTCATACAGAAAATCCAGTTCATCAAAGTTTTTTTGGTTTACACCTCTCAATGTTAGAAAGGTGTTAATTTCCTTAGGTCACAAAGACTATCATTATTTTTGCTCATATTTAGACATAGAGACTGTACCATAAAATTAAGAATATTCCTCCCTTTCTTTCTGCATTATTGATGGAAAACAACTACAAAAGATAATTTCTTTGAAGAGGCTCCACAAAAAACTCAATTTTAAAGAGGTTCCATTTAAATGTATTATACAATTTAAGTATTTTATATAATTTACTGTATTCATGGCAGTTAAAAATCTGGGTGCTCACTAATTTTATGTGCCCCTGTCCTGCTTCTTTGAGCTGGTTTGTCTGAAGGAGGAGGTGTCACTATGGTAATCAGGAGCAGTTTGACGCTGTTTAACATTGCTGATGAGTTATGCCATCAATACCAAACTGATTTCCAGCATAAACCCATGACTGAGGCATGACAAAGCACAAGTTATGGCCAACTGTCTGTACGTGATCATCTTACAGTGATTATACAGCTCAGAGCTGCTTTTATCACCCGCCTGGTGATGCAGTTATTGTGGGTTTTGGAAAGAAAAGGATTAAATTAAGACAGTGTGGTGTTATCAGCTAAATTCTTTAGTCCAGCTCCTACTTGCTAAACAAATTGCTCAGTTCACATTGAACGAATCTAAGAAAAAATGCAGTGTAAGGGATTTGTTAGAAAAGCAAATAAATTTGGTTACAGTTATAGAAACAAGGTGAGGCCCCTCAGTGACCACATCATCTTCTATGTACAAACAGCTGATAATCTTATCAATGCAAAGATGCCTCCGTGCTGCATTTAAAAGCAAGTTGCCTTTATTCCAGCTCCCACTCAATTGAAATCTGCTATAAATACCTACTTTATAACACTGACCCAATATATAAATTGCTTAGTTCAAAAGAAAAGGTTTTTTTGGAGGAAGGGGGGAACGGAGTCGACGCAGTGTGTTGTAAAAGCTAAGTGGTTTTATTGGCACTTTAAAATACCCTTTTATGCTGAAGTCTATCAGCTCTGATTATATATAACAACAGTAGTTATGTATTAAAAATGTGTGTCAATAGTTCTGGTAACACTGTGATTTGTCATTTGTGTGCCAGAGGTCCTAACAGGCTTGATTGACAAAATCGAGCCGTGGCTTAAAGGGATCAGACACCGGGGTACATTGTTTGGTGAATTGATAAGAGGAACCATCTCACTTACTTAAATAAGAAACTTCACATATATCAAGCATATAAATGCTAATGCAGTTTGGACTTGCACACCTCTCACAGACACCCTTTCAGGAAGCCGAGACTGCCACAGCCACCAGCCTGTCCATTGCAGGAGGTTCTTGTGGGAGTTTATCCATCAAATAATTAATAAAACCTCTAGTAAAGATTAAGGAGCAAGTTTACTCATATTTACACAGGAAGGCTGATAGTCTTCTGTGCTCAGTGATTTAAGAGGTACCCTCATTTCAGTGGTGATAGAGCCTATAAACTCTTGCTCCCAAAATAATCTCTCTACCAGAGGAGGTAAAGATATGTCTCCCTGAGAGGTATAAAACCTTGTACCTCTTTTTCTTGTGTGAGACTGTAGCCACTCAGACATCTTGTCTTGCTAAACTTCTCCAATAAGAAGCATATAAAGCAAGCTATATCAAAATCATTTACAGAGATGAGTCAAGCTTTTAAAAAGTTGTTTTTAAGCCAGTACTGTATTTAAAAGAGTGGATAAGGTTTCTTTGCACCGGACACAAGCAAAGCTGTCCTCAGACAGCAGGTGTGGAGCCTGTTCTGTTCAGTGAGGGCAACCTCTCCTTTCAGCCAGCTTGTTCTGCCTGTGTGTGAACTCAGGGGCTGTGAAATGAAACATCCCCCAGGACAGCTCACCCTTTGAATCCTCTCAGCTGTGTCGTACATAAATTATGGTACTCTGAGACTGGAGGAAGTAATTTAATGCTGGAATCCTCTGAAAGGTTTGCCTGCTTGTTTTGCTAAGGTGTAGCTGTGTTCTACATTAGAGATAAACAGGGACTTTTGAAGACCCCCCCTCTTCTCTGCAGTCTGATTCTCGTAGGAATTAGATCAGTGACTTTATATTGATAACTGCTGAGTACTCAGCACTTTGATTTCTTTTCAGACCATCCTCAGCTGAAGGCCAAGCTGGGTAAAGCCCACAGGATCAACCAGCTGCTTCTTGTCCCTTGTAAGTGTGCTTTGACCAACAGGCCACAGCTGGAGAACATCCACCTTCCTTCTTCTCTCTATATACCAGCTCCACCACCCTTGAAATCATGTTTTCGGGTGGTCCCAGCTCCTTCTTACTGCCCTGACAGTCGCTGAGAAATACCCATGTAAGACACTGATGTTCCCTGCTTTGGTCACCTGCTGGGGCAGAGGTACCATGTGGTATCTGCAGTTGGTTTATGGAGCATTTGGATTCCCTGTGGCTGCTCTGATTTATCTTCCTAGAGAAAATGATGTCATTCTTGGTGGTTAAAGCTGTTGTGCTGTGCTGAGAGCCAGGATGATGGGGCCAGGCTTTCAGCAGCCTCCAGGAGAGAGCAAGAGGCAGCTGAGAGCAGCAGTGCTTGGAACTACCTGGGTGAACCCCTTGGCTCCTGCCCAAGCCCTGGGCTGGGCTGGCTCTGGGATGGAATGTCCTGCCCAATATTAGTCACAGCTGATATTGGTGAGTCCTCCTGGGGATGGGAAATTTTAGGGTGACAAAAGTGGCCTTGTCCTATTTATAAAGCACCTACTACTCTGTCAGTGGCGTACAAATAGAAGAAGATGAAAGAAATAATCTTCTCAAAACATCCTTGTTTTAAAACTGCATTTATAACTCTGCAATCTGGACTGATGGGGACAGTCACAAAGGCTGGCCAGCCCTAATAAGGCCAATCACATCCTGCCTGCTCCCTATCACAGGAGGAAAGCAGTTTTCTCCAGGGCTGAGTCAGACCAGTATCAGCTTTGACTCACCCTTTGGAAGTTTCTCTCTCTGCATTCATACACAGTGAAATTAAACCCATGAGCCTGAAGTGAGCTTCTCTGTAAAGACAGGAGATGTCTCTGAGATTCCTTTCTTGTATCCATGTTGCTTAGTTTAGAGACACTTGTTTTCAGTTTTAAAAGTAGAAAGACTGGTAATAATAGGAGGAGGGAGTTAATTTTTTTTATCTTTATTTTTTAAAAAGTTGAACTTTCTTTCTAAGCTGCATATTTCGCCACCAGTCTCTGCGTAACCAGCAATTTACCAAGTGGTGCCCAGAATGTTTCTGACTGTAAGTTCTCTGTTGAGGAACAGCAATATGCTGACCCTTCTCTTGTATAATTCAAAATGCATCCAATAAACCACTCAGCCAGTTCTGTGAGTAGCCTTAAGATGTCACTAACTGACTTGGCCTTGGCTTTTCCTGCTGGTTTGCAGTGGAGCTGGGGCTGGAGAAGCGGAAATAGGCTGTTATTTTTAACACATCTCCCCCTCCTACGGTGAGTGACAGACAAGGTGCTGATGTCAATTGGCTAGTGTTACAGGCATTAATTAAATAGGCTAAAAGTCCCTTTAGTTTCCATTTCCTTCTGCAGGGACAGCAGAATGAAACCTCCAGAACTGGGAAGTGCTCGGGGAGAAGGCGAGTGCTGTGCTAGGGATGAAATCAGTCCCAGTCAGCTCATGGTGCATGTGCTGCAACAAACACTCCTCATGTGAGGGCCCAGCTGAACACCTCTGTTGTGAGGGTTATGCCAAGTGTCTCAGTGTTTTCACTCCTCTTTCATTCAAACCCCCATCTTTTTTCACAGTTCACCTCTCCCTGCTCTCCCCATGCGTTGCTCTGAGCTGCTGAAGCCCCTCTGTGGGGTCAGCTTGTTTCCAGAGTCTGCTTGTTCTCCCCTGCTTTGCCTGAGCTGAATCCTGGTTGTTTTACATTTCTTTTGGGCTGTGATGATTTGTAATGAAAGATCAGCATTGAACATGCATGGTGCATGGATGGATGTAACTGGAGGACTGGTTTATCCCTAGTCCAGGGCAGGTCCTTGAGCTCCTGGTATTGTGGGATGCTGGAGGGAGGTTTTTGGAGGCCTGGATAAGCTTGGAGTGAGGAGTCAGCCAAAGTCTGGCACACCCTTATTTATTTTCCACCAAGCTTCTCTAACTGACTGCAAGGCTGGGCAGTGGCACATCTCTGAAGAAATCCACGAGTGTAAACCCCTGTAAACAGTGTTAATTCATGTTTCATTTTACATTTGCAGTGCGGTAAGACTATACTAAGCCAGCTGATGCATGATAACCTGTGCCAGGCCTTGGGCTGCCAATTCTTTAGCTCTCAGCTGTTTCAGATCTCCTTGGTGCTGCCCTGAGCTTTGCCAAAATAAGAACAACCCCTGACGACTCCCAGTGATCTCTAAATTAGATCTGTAGCATCCCTCACACTGCTGTCCAAAGAGCTGGGATTGCTGCCAGAACTGTCTCCTCCATTGAGCAAGTCTTTGGGCACTCCAATAACTAGAATTTAATATGGAATTTCTACTCCAGTGCATTAAGACATGCTGCATATCTCCTGAGCATCTGGCAATGAATAAAGGTTAAACTGGGAAAGATATTCTATCATTCAGCTCCTTTGTCCATAATTACAGTTGTTAAACAGATTTTGTATTTCTAAAAAAATTAATTGTGATTTTTCTTAATATTTTGTCAGATGCTGCAGTTTAAGCTCTCCTTGCACTGCTTCCTGACCAGACAGTGTAATACAGTATGAACAACTCCATTTCTGTATCTTATTCTTATAAGTAAAATATACGTCAATTCCCAAGATTAAAGCACACTTTTCTAAAGTACAAATCTGTGACAAAATCTATTGCATCTGTTGGTTTGGGGTTTTTATTTCTACTCCTTCATCCTCTCTCATAGAAACTTTTTCTTCTTATAATTCTACCAGTGCATAATTGGGATCTGGTCTGCATTTTACTTCCTTACCAGTAAAATTATTTTAACTAGTGGCTTTACAGGAGCCATCTGTTGTTCCTGCACAGCATATTCCCAGCAGCAAACAGGACAACCACAAGTCACATTCCAGCAGCTGAGGTGACAGGAGTCATATTGACAAAACCATCCTCCTACAGCTCAGATTTTGCCTCTTTTCACCTGGTGAGAATTCACAGCATCCTTATCTTGGCACAATTTGCCAGGACAGGAAAAGCTGCTGTCTGTCAGGTTCCTCAGAATTACCTTTCCTGGGGGAGAGAAAGATTCTGGGCAATGAGAGGGGACTGAACACCTCTTTAATAGTACTCATTAATTAGGAAAATAAGTGAGTATTAAAAAAATTGCTTTCACATTGTGGAGTGAAACTATAAAGTTACTGGTGTTACATGTTTAGATCTTCAAGAAAAGAATATATTCACATCTTATAAAATTTATTGTTTTAAAATAAAGGAAGTAATGGCTGGTAAACACCAGGCAATGTGTAAGGGCACAGGGACCATGCTGGCTCTGAGTTATGGTAGAGGTCTATGATTCAAGGTTTACTACTATACCATGGTTTCATGAACCTTTTTGTGACCCCAAGCAAGTTACTCCCATCTCACTATTCTTCCATTTCCTCTTTCTGTAAAATGATATTAATAGCACTTCAGCTGCAGAGCAGGTTTATTGTACAAGGCTTAATGAATGTTTGTCTCCCTGTGATTGAGATTCTTTCCTGCTGGAGGCAAGAATTTTAAGCAGGTTGATTAAATAGAAAAGGTCTCTAGCTCTGAAGCTCTTATTAAAAGCAGAAGGAATTATTTCTTAGGGAACTTCTAATTTTATGTCCATTAAAATTGTCTAAAATGTAGCAGCTTTAGTTCTTCTGTCATTTAGCAACTTTAGGTTTTTTTCCCCTAGAAATTCTGCTGAGGGATGCTCTGACTTTTGAAATTATCTAAGGCAATGCCAAGACAGACCCTGCTAAACTCTTCTTGCTCTGAGGAACAAAAAATCACAGCAGTCACACAGTCAGAAAACATGGCACTACACACAGAGTTCTAGAACTGTGGCCAAAAATGAATTTTGGCTGTTTTGCCAGATGCAATCCCCTTCCCTAAGGCTGTGACATTGGTGCAATGCTCTGGCAGGAGATTTCAAGTACTGGGAGGTGCAAGACTCGTGCTGTTTGCACAGAGAAAACTCAGCAGCCCCCAACAGGATGGTGAGAGGCTGTGCTGAGCTTGGAGCACTAAATCAATGCGATAGGAAGCATTAAGACAACTTTAGGACAGCCTGACTGCCTTGTGGAGGCCAGCAGTGTTCACCTGTGACTGATATCCCAGAAGCATCCCAAATGTCTCACTCTTTGAAAGAGGGTTCCCATCCTTCCTGTGAAAGATTGCTGTCAAAAGAAGTGGTTGTGTCCTCCTCTGCTAGAGGAGAGGGAGGAGGGCACAACCTTCCACTAGCTCAGGTTGTTCAGAGCTCCATCCAGCTTCGCTCTTCCCAGTGAATGTGGGGCAGCAAACCTGAGGAGGTTTTTGTGGGGCAGCCTTGCAGCCAGATCTCCTTGCCCACGGTCTCACAAGCACTGAGCAGTAGGTGCTGCCCCTCTGACTGTAACACACATTTAACAGGCCTCTCTGGGTTCAGATATTTATTACAAAGTGAACCTCCATGCTCCAATAAGGGGTTTTTACAAGCAGTTGCATGAGCTGCCATTAGCAGTTATATGAATTTAATCTCTCTTCTGTGGATATGATGAAAGGCTTGTCATGAATTTAGACAGTGGTCAAGGCGAGTATTACAGAGCACTATTGTGGGTCAGGGATTATAAAGCTGCTGCTGGTGGCCAGAGACAAAGATGGGATGTTTTAAGAGTTAGCCCCAGCTAGCAACCACAGTGTTTCCATTATTATACAAACAGGGCTTAAAGTCCTTGTCTTTCTCCCTGATGTGTTAAAAGCAACTGCACTGGTTAATAAAAATCAGGGATGAGTTTTGTTTTCCCCAGAAAATGGAGTGGATGGAGCCTCTTCAGAAAGCTGGGTGATGTAATTTTGTTAATATCTGTAACTTTTAGCTGAGAAAACTAATTCACATTTCCCATGTTACAACCAGAATGGTCAACAGAGACTTTATAAAAATGTCAAAGAGAGAAAAAGTACAGGGGACTGTATAAAGGATATTTTGCTGCGGGAGCAACAACTTTAACATAAAGCACACACATGGGCAGCAAATCTTCCTTTTTTTTTCCTTCTTTACTGTGATTCAGTGACCTGACATTTAGTATTGAACCTAATCTGCCTCTCTTGTTCATGATATCAACTACCAATAAATAGATCAATATCAGGAGTCAGCAGGATGACATGGGGGGGGATTTATTGGTGTGCTTGGAGGCAGATCTAGAATACCCAAGTGAGGTGTCACCAACGAGCTGGGAACACCAAGCCTACAGAACCCCTGAACCCACAGAACATGAGGCAGAGCATGGTCTGGCCCCCCTCCTCAGATACCCTGAGGCACAAAACCAACAGAAATTGCTGAAATCATCTGCTCTTGTCAAACTTTACAAAGTGAACAGCCTCATGTCTTCATCCTGGTGCACATCTGGAAAGAGGTTGGTTTGGAGCTGTGCAGAAGTGTTGCTGTAAAATCTAGCCAGTGCCAGTTTTGGTGGGGGCTGGATTCCAGATAACAAATTAGCCTCTGCTCAGTGAGAAAACTTTTGAGGTATTAAATTAATTCCTCATTTGCTTATGTTTCTGTGTTAGGAGGAATGTGTTCTTTCTGTTTGGCAAAGCAGCTCGTGGCCAAAATGTTCAGTGTCAGCCTAATCCTTCTGAAGTTTGAGAGTCGTTCATTTATGAAATCCTCAGGTTATTCATACCCTGCTCAAGTAGAAGTTACTACAAAATTGGCATGAAATCTCCCAACAGAAATCAGAGGTTTCATGGAGCTTTTGCTATGAAAGAATAATAACAACAATCATTTCTTGAAACATGTTCAGAATGTCATAGTTAGTTTAGGATGTGTTAAAAAATCAAATAGACCTTTCCTGTCATTCAGTTGTCTCAAAATAAATTGCGAGAGGCTAATTCAGAACTTGAAATTTTTTACTTCTATTAGATTTTGGCTTGCTGAGGCTATGAACCCAATAATCTTCCCAGGTAAAAATATGTTTAATAAGCTATAAAACTACCTTTTGTCCCTTATTCCCTGTTATGGGGATCTTTCAGCATCAGTAAAGAATTCCACATATAAAAATGGACTAGGAACCTGTAGTGAAAATCAGATTTACCCTCTTCTTTCAAGATGATTCATGTTTTTTCAGGCTGTTTACAGAGTTGTCAGAATCCATTAAAAACAGGGCTTCTCTTTTACCATCCTCAGTTTTTAATTTTAATTAGAGTGGTTGAGTTTTCATAATAATAGTTGCAGTAGTTGTTTGGAGGGAAACTGCACATTTATGTAGAGAAGTTTTTATTCCAAGTTTATTAAAGACGTTTTTGAAGGCACACTTCTTATGAAAAAAAAACGTATTCGTAGTATTTCATGGTAACAGTTTATTTACTTATTTATTTCAGGTGCTGATCTGTAACTATCGCATCCCAAATCACTTTTCTTCCATCAGAGGAAGCAATCAGAAAAAGCTGCGATTGCCCCTCAAGGTTTCTCGTTAGCTAATTGGAGTTTTTGGCTCTTTATCCCGATGTTTAAAAGAACAGCTGAGTGGAAGTCAGAAAGCATTTACAGAGCCGACACACCCAGCCCTGCTCTTTGCTTTACTCTGATTATTTTAACAAATGAAACTCCAGTAAACTCACATAACTTTTTGCCTACACAAACCCACCGTTGCTCTATAGTTTGAAGTAAGCCTTGGGTAAACTGTCCCGTAGATAACTAAATCAGAAGAACAAAGGCTTTCCAAAAGCTTTTTGTCCAAAAGTGGTTTTCTGTAAAGTAACATTTTGTGCTGGGGCATATAGATTGTATGAAATGAAACGACCCTTTTGGAGAAGCTGCCTTTATTTTCGAGTATGAGAAAAACAACTGTCACTGTTTACACTCTTCACTCAAGGTAAGCATGTTTGTCTAAAGTATTACTCCAGCCTGGCTTGCAAACACTTGAAGCTTGCTTACCATTTTTCTATATATAGACTGCTCTGTGGAATTGTCTTTATCAAAACTTTTGGGAAAATCTTTAACAGAATCTGAGAGACTTGCCTAATTTATGCAGCCATCTCTTCTCCTTCTATTGATTCCCTCCATGATATATGTTTATCCTCCCTGCCTGTGAAAACCCGGAATTAAAAGTGAAGCTTTTCTATTTTATGCCTGTAATTGCTGGGAGAAAGGAGATGGGGGTTATGGGTAAGAGCTGGTTAGTGAGCTTTAAACAAATCATCTTGTAAAACCGAACACAAAACTGTCCCAAGTTTACAAGGCTGAAACTCCCAAACGGCAAAGCCTTACTTCACTGCAATTTTAAGAAACTGGTTTTAAAAAACGAACCGTTCCCACACCTTTTGTGATGAAATAACACCAAGTGACCCAGCGAGCTCCCTGGGTTTGAGAGCGGAGAGAGAGTGTTGGGGACGTGGTCCCCACATCAAAACTATCCTGGAGAGATCAACCATTGATGACTTAAATCTTCACTACTTTATCTCTTTGTTTGCTGCTTGGAATGCTATTGATACCTTCTTTGTCTTTGTAATTGTTTTAATTAGCCACCCAGCATGGGCCCCTGACAGTGCTTGTGATAGAGTATTATGGACAACCCAGCAGGACAGTGAGCCTGTTAACATGAAACACAGACATCATGGCAAGCTTAATTTCTTTTAGTTGTGTCATTTTTTTCTTCCTTGTCTTCTTTGTTTGCGTGTGTGCATTATTTCTGGAGAGAAGGAAAATAACTTCCCAAGTCCCTTGCCTTTGAAAAGGGGAAAGAAGCATGAAAACGCCCTCGCAAATCCTCGCAATTTCTCGGGGATTGTACAATTAAAGCTGATATCACCACGTTGCTGGAGTCAGACAAAGAATGAAACATTGCCCATATTGATTAGTCTTTTTACGAATCGCGTCTTCAGCAATTAGGCTTATATTTATGTCAGTTACTGTACTCTCGACCCTGCAAATTTCTTCTTAATTATTACTTTTTGGCTCTGTAGCGGTTTTTGTTCTTGTTGACCACATCCTTCTTTTGTAAGTGGAAATCTGCATGTTCAATTATGGTGCAGATCTGCAACTCATTAGCAGTGAGCTTTGGTGCTGGGGCCATTTGAAGATTCTGTCGTTTAACTTGTGGGAACTTCTGGCAATGTGTATATTCTGAGGGGGGGGAAAAAAAAACAAAACCCAAAAGTTTGGTTGTAGAGATAAACAATTCAATAGCATAAAAACCTCAATTCCATTCACAGTATAGTTTTCTTCCCCAAAAACAATCGTGCTTGGGATAGAGGAATGTGAATAGAGATGCTTCTTGAAAGCACAAGTTTCCTTTGGGTTTGGTTTGTTCAAATTAGCCCAGGATCAGTCCCTTCCAATTATTGCCCCACTTCAGCTGTTCTCTGGACATTAATAAAAGCATCTGCTGTATTAACCAGGAATCCAGTTTTGCACTCTCAATGCAAGGAGTTGGGGTGTTTCCCCCCACTGTGATGAATTTCCAGCTCGTTACCTTGTGTGCTTTAATTTATTGGCCTCCTTGAAATGTATCCATGATAAAGTATTGGTTTGTGACTTGATGGGCTAGATTGAAACCATTTTCCATTGTGACAGAGTTGAATGTAAACCCTAAATGCCTGGGAATTCCTATGTTGTGTTAACCTAAAGGCATTGCTTATTTTCAGTGTTGCCAACTCTTGCACTTTTTCACCTCCCTCTGGCAAGAACAAAAGGTGATGAGAGGAGAATTGTTTCTTAAGGAATATTTTAATCGTGACTGTTTTGAAGAGAAGGTGAAATGCAGCCCGTGGTGTCCACTTTGAGCCAAAGGGAATGGTGGGAGAGAGGAGGAGAGGGAAGGGGGGTGTAGTGGTGGTGCTGGTCCTAAGCTCAAGTACCACGAGAGGTGAATCACTACCCTGAACTGAAACCTTAAAATCAAAGGGTATTGTCCCCAGGGGAGGAGTGGTTGCACAGGAAGCATATTTGCTCCTTCCATGGTTTGCAGCTCAGCAGCTGAAGGCAAAGTCTCATCCTTTTCTGTATCTGTTAATGCAGCAGCAATGAATCCTGAGGGTGGAGGGGGCTTAGTCCTGGCTGGATGGGGCATCAGGAGCTGTAAAATTAAAGGACTGTAAATTAAAGATGTATTAGCCACAAGTCCATAATTCAGTCCACCAGAAAAATTACTTAATTTAAATCATGAAGATGAGCAATCCCTGTTGCCATTAAAATGGTGAAAGGAAGCTCCTTATTAGAACAAAAAGAAAAATAATGTTACCTTATGTACAGCATGAGGGACATGAGTTCCTTCAGGAAAGGAAGCAGTAAGACATTCACTACCAGGTTTTACCCCTCTTCAAGACAGTCTAAAAGTTGTTCATATTAAGTTTCTCTGCACCATTTCCTTTTCTGTCAGATATGAGGGGAAAGCGAGGTCTGTAGTTTTCCTCAGCGTGGTCCAGTGGTGTTAGTGGGGTTGGGGAATGCAGAAATTCATTTGTCTCAAGAACTGCCAATTTTTCTTTATATTTATAAGTCATGGATGAAGACTTCTTATTTGATCTTTGGCTTCTTGTTCAGCCCATGGTGTGCCTCAGCCTCCTCCCCCCATGCAAGAGCTGGACCTTCTTTTGCTTTTCTAGAATGTGAGAGGGCTAAAAGCCACTAAAGATTGCAAAGAGCTTAGGAGCTGCTTTAAATAAAGCTCCTGGGGTTGAGTGAAGGAAAACTGAGAGTATCTCTGATGGGAGTGCTTAGCCACCCTTTACAGAAAAATAGATAATCTTATTTATGTCTATTTGTCTCTCTTCTCTAAATAGAACATAACTCTGAGTAGCACTCGGGTGTGGTGTGGCATGTGTGCCAAACTGACACTCATAGGTGATATTTTAGTATTTTAATCAAGAATAATTAAACATTACAAGTGTCTTTATCCCATGAAATCATGCCCTTGCAAACTGGGATTTTTGTATTTCTGAAGTCTCCATTTGGATTACTTTGAATTTGGATGTGCATGTACTGCAGACAGAAGTGGTGGCACTGCTGATTAGGTAATTAGGTTCTGGTTTACTTATTTCCATATGCATTCATGGAAAATGTGTGTGCAAATTAAAGGTACAATTTGGTGTTTGATGCTTTTTACATCCCAAGTATTGCACTTATTCCTTTTGATAAACTTGAGTGTAAAGCAGATCCTGATGTAGATGTGATGCCATAAATGCAGGTGGCTGTGGGTGGCATGAGTTCGTTGACGTGACAAGTTAAAACAGATCATTGCTTTAATTATCTCAGACTCAAAATTATTTATTTAGAACCCTCTGGAGTCAGTGGTGCCTCTTTCACTGATCCCATTGATTTTCCTGTAGGGACATGGGTGCTGAGGCTGCTCAGGGCACCTCAGCCAAGGCATGGGCACTGCAAGGGCAAGGACAGCTCCATCAGCTCCTGCTTCCCTTCCCTCCACCATCCTCTTCTATCCTGTTGTTGTGTTCTGGCCTCTCTGACAGACCAATACAGTTGTTGGGCAGTTTTTTGCTTCCAACTTGGACCAGTGTCCTGATGTGGTGGAATGGGAGGGCTGGAAATCTCCAGGGCTGCGTCCAATGGGAGGGACAGCTGGGGTGGCAGTGCCATGAGCAGCTTTTCCATGCTGGATGCTTTGTGGTATTGAACCATGGTTTAAGATGACCATCCTTTGCAGGATGAGAGTTGGGTGCCCTACAAAGCCAATGGGAAGAGCTGGGTGCCCACAAAGAAACTGGTTGAGCCCTTGAATTCGATGCCTACCTTGTAAAGGCATAAGCAAAAACAGAACAAGCTAAACCCAGAAAGAACCCTTTGCATGCTAAAAGCTTATGGAAAGAGCAGAATTAGCTCAGTTTAAAGGAAGCCTGATGTGTTATTAAGAGATTAATGTACTCACTGTGATTAGGATGGAGCCATCGCTCTGGAGTCCATTTTCTTTTTGATTTTGTTTTTACTGGTTATTTAGTTGATGAAGGCTCCTATAAAGCAACAGTGTCCCTCCATCTGACTCACAATTTATAAATAATAGCTGTGTTTACAAATGAACCATGAGCTAAACTCTCCTGGGTGAGGCAGTGTCTAAACTGAGTTTAATTAGTTCTTACTCAATATTTGGTAGGCAACAAAGGCCTATCCCAATGCCAGCAGAAATCCATTGCTGTCTTCATGGGATTCTGTGCTGGCTATCTGATTTGACCACTTTGGACAAATAATGTTATTTTTATGTTGGAAAGCTTGCATGGGAAAGCTTGGTAAGTTATCTGTAAGCTCCAGATGTTGGCACACAATAATGTAGCCTGAAACATGTGGGCCTCTCCCCAGTCAAACTTGTGTGTTGTAGAGTCTAAAAGAAAAATATTTTCCGTGTTGTGGCTTGATGTTCACACTGGCAGAGCCCACTAGAACATATCTAATCTTAAATTTCTGGGGTTTTGCTGGTTAGTGTTCAGGCCTGTTATTAATGACCCAACTGCACAGGCTCCCAGCCCTGGACTGGGGAGGTGAAGTTGCCCTTTGAGGGTGCGTGTGAGGGGTCCCACTCTCAGATGTGAGCATAGAAAGGGAGAACCTCTTGGAGAACACACCCCACCTTGGACAGAACAACAGTTGAAACCCATCCTGGAGGAGAAGCTGTGGTGGGGAGGGGATTTCTTGTACCCTGAGCAGTGGGGAGGGTCACTGTGAACCTGGAGAAAGGACTCGTGTCTGAACTGGGACAAATACATGACGTAGCCAAAACTCCTCATTCCTTACACAAGAGTTCTTGCAGTAAGGCATTTACCAAAAGGCAGCTTGAGTGTAAACAAGTAATTGTAAAGGTCGAGTGATTATTTTCTGGTTTTCATTTTGAACTAGATGGTGAAATGTTTACATCTCCTATAGATATGATTGATGTGGAGAGCAAACAAGAAAAAAATCCTTTGCTGGGTCAACAGGTTATTTAGAAATGTGTAGAAAGGTTAATCCCAAAGCTTCTGTCCTTCTTAAGTGACCATTGTTATTTATGTATTCATAACCCTGGAAAAATCATAAAGACCTTTCCCCCCACTCCAGGAAGTTATACTCATGCATTTACCTGTTACAAATGACTAACTAAAGTAATCCACAATTTTTATGACCTCCCACTGCACTTTCAAATGAGTTCTTTTTCCTTTGTGAGAGCTTGGTGAGGTATTACTTTCTGCTCAGGTGTAACTGAAATCCTGGGTCATCCAAGCAAGAATGTTGTTGCCTGTGAGATATTAATTGCTTCTCAAACCTTAGAACTACTCTAACTTCCAAAGGTTAATGGAGCAGATAGATTTAGGACATGTTCCTAACCACACAGGTTATCCTCCCTTCCAGAAATATGACCACTCTCTGGAGATGGGTCATTCATTTTTACTGTTTAAAATGTAATGAAGCATGGCATTTATAATCCACTGGTTGGGAACATCTTACTTGGAAAAAAGAGGCCACAACATACAGTGCTTTAGTGGATGTTAGCCCATCCATCTTTGGTCTGTTCTCTGCAGACTGGCCACAGAGGTGCATGTTTTAGTTAAAGCATCTGGTTACTTCCTGAAGATCAAGCCTGGTGTGTCCTTCCAGGGCTTGGTGGTTTGCAAAGCTGCTGAGAGCTGCAGAGTTGTGTGGGGAGCTCAGAATGTGCAGGAGGAGAACAGGACACCTGGCTGGCAGCAGTGAGAAGTAGCTGGTTCGGGTTTGCAGGCTGTGGACATGGTGGGTCTGTGCTTTGTTAAGGAGCAAAGTCCTCCACCATAGATGTTTCAGAACTTTCCAAGCCTCCTTGGAATAGCCTCAACCCAACAGTAGTGTGTGGGACTGTGGGAGCTGGGACTTTTTCATCCACAGAAGAGAAGACTGAGAGGAGATCTCGTGAGTACAGACAAATATCTCAAAGGCAAAGCCAAGAGGATGGTGCCAGTGGTGCCCAGTGACAGGATGAGGAGCAATGGCCATAAACTAAAACACAACAAGTTCCACCTCAACCTGAGGAAGAACTTCTTCCCATGAGGATGGCAGAGCCCTGGAACAGCTCCCCAGGGAGGACACGGAGTCTCTCTCTGCAGACATTCCAAACCCACCTGGACATGTTCCTGTGTCACCTGCTCTGGGTGACCCTGCCTGGGTGGGGGGTGGGACTGGGTGATTCCAGAGGGCTCTTCCAACCCCAGGTGTTGAATCTGTGACTCTGAGCTCTGGGTTACATTAGATTCAGTTGACACAAGCTTGCTTTTCTGTGGTGTAAAATATACTCAGCTGAAATTTGGAGTGAAATGTTAGTTTCTCTAAATATCAGTAGGCCAGGACCTCTGAACTCTGTGCCAGATCTTGCTCCTGAATGGCAATAACAAATTCCTCATGTGAACTTTATTATCCACTCCTAATTTTCAGAAGTTATCTAAATTCTATCTATCATAAACCCTTGGCAAAACAGCTGCTAAGTTTTGATAAATATTTGATAAGCCTCAGGATTTACTAGGAAGATTCATGAGGGTCCCCTCATCCCTCCCACACATACTGTGGGCTCTGGAATTTTAAAACTATTTGCACAGGTTGTGTGTGAGCAGGATGTGTGGACACGTGGCTGCCCATAGCATGGATAACTTCCAGCTTCTCCTCTTTGCCTTACACCAATGGATGCAGTAGTTTGGCTCACCAGGTTCTCCAACCCACTAGTTCCTGAAAATACAACCAAGGAGGTCTAAAATCTGTATCAGTTAAGAGATATCTTTTTACCCCAGTTAAGGTTTTGACTAAAAAAATATAATCAATGTTCTGTACAGAAAAAACAGAAATACTTTTCCTGATTTTCTGGTGTACGTCAGTGAAGTCAGATATTGTAGTAGGTTGAAACTGATATAAAAAACATCACCCCTGTTATTATAATAGGTTGTATTAAAAACAACAATGAAAGATGTTTTCAAAATTATGAGGAAAACAAAAAAGAACTTTCATCTTGGTCTGGGGGAGGTCCATTCAAACATTAAGCTTCAGGTGCCATCCCAGGGAAATCAGTCACATCCTGTGCAAAGGCAGGTGTCATCCAGACTTTTTCTTTCATTTAGAAGTAAAGGTCCAAGTAAATACTGCCCTCACATCTGTAAATGGTAAACTTTATGCTTTAAGTTTTGATCTTGTGGAAGAGTCTGTCCAGCATTCCTGACTGCAGTGTCTTTGCACTCCAGGCTGCATTGTTAGTACTGGGTTCTACCTGTCTTGAGACAGTGGCAAAAGTTTTTCATGTATTACTCGTTAAATCTCAAGAATATTCAGTGGAGTATTACTTTGTTACTTTTGTTAATTATCTTAAAACTTTTTTTTTGCTTGTTTAGCTTCTTTTAATTTCTGAATTCTGAGTTTATTCACCTTTTCTACTCAAAAATGGGAGGGTCCTACTTCTTTCCACTGGTTTCTCAGTAAGGCTTTTACAGATCACAGCAGTTGCTCATCAAGTTTCCAGTCAAACAAAAGGAAATGGGTTGGACATCAGGAGGAATTTCTTCCTGGAAAGAGTGTTCAGGCATTGGAAGGGGCTGCCCAGGGAGGTGGTGGAATCCCCATCCCCGGAGGTGTCCAAGGAACCACCGGATATGGCACTCAGTGCTCTGGGCTGAGTGACAAGGTGGGGATGGGGCACAGCTTGGACTCCATGGTCTGGGAGGGCTTTTCCAACCTAAAGGATTCTGTGATTCAATATAAATCTACTGGAAGAGCCTGTAGAGTTTTTGCTGGGGGGTTTCTCCACCCTCCCCCAGCCAAAAACACTATGGGTGGAAAGACCACAGTGATCTCAGTTGCCCACAGGGAGGGATGGTAAATTATGTGATGTTCCTCATGGTCTCCTACTGTGAAAACTTAACTTTATAGACTCCAGAGTTGAGTACAACACTGTAAAATAGGAAGGGGAGAATTTTCCATCTTAATCACAGAGTGATACTGAGGACAAAATTATTTCAACACTTAGGGCAGAAAGACAATGGAAGGTCAGTAGATAAAGAGATTAAGAGCACCCCAAAGGTCAGTACATCTTGCTGCGGAGGCAGGAAAAGGGTTGATGAGAGAGATGAGCGTGGGGAGAGCAAAATATTTGCTGCCTCCTGATACAGTAAGGGGTCCTCTGCAGCCCTTAAAACAGCTACTCAAGGGCCATAAACATCACAAGAAGAGAACAGTTGTTTAACAGAATTTCTTCACTACTGCATTTGGATTAATTGAATCCTGTGCAAGGCCTTATCAGGAAGAGCTGTCAGCAAAGAATTCCAATAATCCAATCAGGAGGTCACGAGTGCAAGAATAAGTATCTACAAATCGGATTGAGAGAGCCAAACCTGAAGCCAAGCAATATTCCAGAGATGACAGAATAGATGATTTCACCACATTGCTGACATAATTAATGGAGATTGATAAATTCATCCCAATACCCATGTTTTGTTTGTTGTGCTGGAAAGGTGATAGTCAAAAATCCTGATTAAAAAGGCAAAAGAAGAGTACAAGAAGTGTAAATTGGGTGGTAATAACAGCTAAACAGTCACAACTGTCATGTTAGTCTGTGAAATATTGTGAATATGAAGTATTTTTAAGGAAATGTCCAATGTTAACCACCACATTAAGTAAAAAGACAGTGGATAAGTGAGTAACAGGAGTTAGAATTTGTTTAAAAAAAGTAAAATCATTGGTCATGGTTGTGTCAAACAGTTGCCTAAAAATAACAGCTATTCTGCACTGTAGATATTCAGGAATATTGTCTGCATCAAACTGTTTTTAGGAAGAAATATTTCAAGTGGATGACTCAAGCCTTAGTCACTTCTTGTTGCATGTTTCCTGTTGTATTTATCAGAGAAGTCTTTTAATCTGAGCTGTCTTATATAAAGCTGAAGTTGTCCATAACTGAGTGAAATACAGTGAGTCCAGCTTGCACCCTGGTTTCACCTGTCAGTCTCTTGATTTAAGTTTTGGGTTGGTTGTGGGTTTTTTCGGGTATGAAAGGGTGGTCTCAAAATGAAAAATGTAATGTGTACTCAGGACAGGGTATGACTAGAAATGCATCGTCCCAGTTGAAATTCAGCGAGGACAGACCTGGGGACTTCTGACTCTCCAAAGAAAAGGAATCTATGAATTCTGTGATTCAGTGCAGCTTCAGGTCTGTGAATCAGTAATGTGAAACCTAACACCATGATATGTGCTGTGAACAGAGGTCTTCCCCTCCTTCTTGTTGAAGAACAATTTCAATTTCCTGACTGCAGATGCAGGGAGTAAATACCTACATATCTATATAGTGCTTGTTTTATTCCTGTGTCTGTGTTACAAGGAGGTCCAATCTGCATCTGCCAATAAAACAAAATGAACCAAAGATAAGAACAAGCGAAATGTGCTAAATTCAACCTCCCTTACACAGGAATGACTGAGAGTAACTTTGACTGAGAGTAACTTTGTGATTTAACCCAGTGTGACTGAGAGTTGATTTGGTCTATTGCTGACTGCAGAAAGGCTTTCCTGATCCAAGAGATGCCTCTCTATTGTAAAACTTTGTATTTCTAACCTTTAACATCTTACCAAGAGTACTGTCCATTGCTTTCACATCATTATCTGAGTTTAAATACCTCTCATCTGAGCTTAATCTTTAAACCTTGCTTTAGTGCTACCTTCATACTTAATCATTCTCCTGCTTTGCAAAGCACTTGGGCATCATTCCGATGATAAATTTCAGCTTCATCAGCTACTGACCCACATATGCTCTGCAACTGCTTGTCCCCACAGGTCCTGGGGTAATGTTATAATTAAAGAGCAGCTGCTGGCATATATAGGCTCCGTGGACTCTGTCATCAAAGGGCAACTGATGTCCCACATTAACTGAATGGATCTCTGAGGAATTTCAGTGATAGAAACCAAGTTTCCTCCTCAGGAGGAATTACAGCACATCTGCCTTGCCACTGCACTTGTCCTGGTGATTGTGTCCCACCCAGTTGTGCCTGTAGGTATGGCCACTGAGGTCTTCAGGTACACAGGGGCCACCACCCATCTTGCTGGGGGTCCCCACAAGTACCAGAGATGCTTCTGTGCATGTCACACATTGAAGTTGTGTGGTTAATTACACATATTTACCCATCTGATGATTAAAGATAAATAGCAGTGAAATTTAAAATGTCCTTTTATGCATCAACGAAAATGGATAAAAGCAAATAATCTTGTGTTTGGTGTATGATTAACTCGTGGAATTTACTGCAGTAGGATATTACTGAGGCAAATAGTTTAGTAGGATTTAGGGATTAGAGACATGAATAAGAAGAGCATTTACTAGTTACCTTCTCTAGATTTAGGAAAGGTAATTTCTTCCCGGTGCAACTCAATACATAAGGTCAGCAAACAATCACCAGCATGAGGATGGGCAATGTCTTCTCCAGCCCATGGCTTCCAGCAGGTCTCCAAGACAAGGTTGGTCCTTCCTGGAGAAGGATGAGGTATCAACATGCTTGTCACTCAGGGCAAAATACTGTACTGAGCCACAACTGCTCTCTGCTGTTGCAGGATTATTCTGATCCTGTGGTTCAGGTCAGGACTATTTCACACTCTCAGCAGTTTGGGGCTTTGCCCTCCTACCTTTTTTTATTCCTTTCTTAGTTTCAGAAAGCCACTGCCCTTCCACAGCGAGCATCATGACTAATGGGCAAGCTTATTTATTATAAAGTCTGTTAAAGGGTAGTTAACAAGCCCAGATTTCTATTTAACTGTCACACTGTAACCTGCTTGGGAGCAGAGCTGCACTCTAAACATAATCACCTCTTAATGCTTCTTATTTATTTATTTAGAGGCAGTATAAACACCCTAGGCCAGAACCTCTGTGGATACATCAGCTGCCCCCAGCAACCAGGATCTGCTGAAATCAATGGGGCTTTACTGATTTACATCCCCTGAGAATCTCCATGTAAAATAAATTCCAGGCAGGAGGTAGGAGATATATGTATATGCAGAAGCCAGATAAATTGGTGTGTTTGTATGACACACACACGTTTCAGGGTCAATAGTAGGTACAGAAATCAGAGTTCCTTTAAAGGAAAACTTAACGAGTAACCCAACTTATTAAACCTGATTTATGTTTGTTAAAAAGCAGTCAGGTGACAACTAACCGATGCATATCTTTATTTGCTTTGGTGTAATCCTGCATTTCTGTTTTGCACTCGCCGAGATGATGTTTCACTGTTTTCAGGTCAGAGTCTAATTTCAGCTGTCACAAGGAAGGCAGTGTCCGAGGCAGCACAGCCCTGCTTTGTGTGCATGCAAAGAAAACACAGATCTTTTGCAACACCAACCCCTCCACGCTCACAGTAGCTATAAACTGCCCCATCAACCTTAAAAACAACAAAATACCTTTAAATCAAGGAGTTGCAAAATGCTTTTCAAGCTGTCATCCCGGCCAGGCAAGTTTTTAATAAGTTGGAATAGTCCTAATTTCCTCCCTCCCCCAATTGAGGTTAGACTTCAGAAAATGATGTGCAGATTTTGCATCCAATTTTCTGAGACTGCAGTCCGTGGAGTGTGCACAATTGAAAGCTGGATTAAGTTGAAAGAAATGAATTTTTACAAAGGAACGTTAGTATTGCATATTTTACATGCATAATCTTAACTGACTCATTTCTCTGCTGCTTTTCCTCCTGCCTAGGGATGAGAGAACAGACCAAAACTTACAACACAATTATTTTTGTGGGTTTTAGTGATGTAGCCTTGTCCATTAAACCATGACTACTGTACTATAACTTATTATAATGCTGTGCCATGAAACACCTCATAAAGTTGTTATTTCCTCTGCTTTCTTCCGAACCTTTACAAGAAAATTACTTTCAGTCTGCTCGAATCCTGTTCCTTTTCATAGCAAACTCCTCTAAATAAAAGCAGTATAATTAACTTAGGTTGATAAGAACAAAGCAGAAAAAATAAGGGAGATGTTTAACTTTCTTCCCCCCCTGTTTTGTTTATTGCTTTGTCACTTACCAAAAGTTAGAAGGAAAAAAAAAAGAGTAATTGGATGGTTTATAATTTGTGACCATTTAAAAGAATAAATGACCTGAATCAAAGGTCAAAGCCTTTGTGCTTTCTGCAGTAGAGAGGTTTTTGTTTTGTTTTCCCCCGAATCTTTTTATACTGGGAAAAAAAAAATAAAAGAAAAAAATTAAAGCAGACTGGAATAAAAATGTTCCCTGCACATGTTCACGCACGAGATGGCTCCGAAAGGACCTTTGCAGCTTCTGATTTAAATGCCTTTTTCCTTAGAGCTTGCAAATATCAACAACATTCCTGCACACTGTAATCAAATACTTTCCCAAAAAGCCATGGAATGTGCCATAATTTGTCAAAGATCCTCACTGACAAGTTTTTAGTAAAGTCCACTACAGCAAACCCTCCTCGGCCCCCTTGACCCACGTAGCAAGAGACCTTTGACCCTATTTGGGCCTCTTTTATGAGCTTCTTTCACTCTGACCAGATGGCTAAACTATCAAAGGTTTTTATGAGTAAAAACTGCTTTTCAAACTCACAAGTTGTATATTTCTTTCCATGTTAATGTGAACTATCAACCCAGGGGCTTTAAATTGAAAACACAAAAGGTGCTGCGCAGCTGCCGGCACCTCGCATTGTGCCGGCTGGGTGGGGATGTTTGCAGAGTAAACAGCTGATGGCCACATGAAGACAGTTTAAGGCCAAATAGTTTAAAAAAAAAACCACCCATCGAAAATCTAATAAATTATTTTTGCCCCGCATATTGTTTCGAGCCTCTAACGTGGTGTTTGAATATTCATTCACAGCTCCTGCCAGCCCACTCTCTCTCTCTCTCTCTCTCTCCTGTGTAGAGGCCACTACCCCAGTGGCAAATTAGGACTAATTAGACCAAATTGTGTCAGAAACAAAAATAGAGAGATTACAGACTTCTCAATCAGTTTGAATTTCAATGCAAACATCTCTGAACACCTGGACATCACTTTCTTAAAGCCAACTGAAGTGTCTTGTCCCTTGCTGTACAGTAGCACTGGGGAGGATTTTTGATCTGAGATCATTAGTGGATATTTGTTACTGTACAGTTCTGATAATATTTTTGTCCCTTTTTTTTTAATGTAATATACTCCTGTATATATCTTTTATATAAACTATTTATTTGCTACATGTGTTTCACAGCGTTTGCTCTTCCTGTTTTTAACTGGTATTTAACAACTTTCAAATCAAGATACTATAAATCACAGGGAGATTAATAAAGAAAAATCATACCCTCACAGGCTTTCCCAAGAGATCTGGGGAATATAATCTGCTCTTCCTCTTTCTCACAGGTCTCCAAGAGCTCTTTTTTAACCCTTCCCATTCTGGCAAGTCATTCTCCCCATGGAATATTTGTTTCATTAGTAGAAAATCATATATTGTCCAAGTGGCAGAACTGCACAGTTGGAAACAACTTAGTTTAACATTCTTAATGAAATTACTCTTATGCAAGGTAATTCTTTAATTCACTTGGAAATTAGGGTCTTCATTGGCTATGTATCTTTTTAAGTCAAATATACTTTCCTCTCACTTAAAATCACAAAAGGGTTTTGTTTGGAGGAAAACAATAGTGTCCAAGAAGGATAAAAGATAAATATTGGCAAGAAGTCTCTACTTTGGTGACACCAGGGTGTCTGGTAACATCAGGCTTGTAGATCATATGGTCATCTGTGTGTTCCAAAATCCCACAGGCCAGGGCTGTGTCCTCTCTTCAGCAGCTGTTCAGACCTACTGTACTTACAGCTGTCAGTCATGCCAGCACATGTTACAAGTGAAGGTAATGTACAGAAAAATAGATGCAAAAATGTGTCAATTTTTCTCATACCTGAGAGAAAAAAATCAGCTTATCCTTACCTCCTGTCTAAAGCTTTTCACTTTCTCAGATTTCTTTACATGTGACTTGTTAATCCATCAGTCTTGTTTATCCAGCCAGGTTTATTAATGACAAATGTTGCTGGCCTTGCTGAGTTATGACTGTAAACTGAAAGAATATGAGGGCCAAGGTGAAAAGGTGATTTCTTTATAACAGCTGTAATTTATCCTGGGCTTTGGCCAGGCCTTTGATTTTGGACTGGCCCTGGATATAGTATTCCTACTGATTGCATTAGAATAGCCCTCAGGGGTCATGCTGAATTCCAGGGCCCTGGAACCAGTTAGAAGAATGGAAGATGACCATATGTGCAGGGTTAGAGAATGATAATAAGGTGCAGCACAATACAAGTCCTGGTGTTGTGGAAATCCTCTGCTATGCCTTCTGTATGCTGTCATTCATATAAGCATTGCATAAGAAATGCATCCCAGCTTGGTCAGGAGGAGGAGAAAAGAAAGCAGGAAAAAAGAAATTAAGTCTCTTTCTTAGTCCTTGGGTTCATTAAATGTCTCCTGCAATGAGAGGGTTTGAGTGTATCATGTTACCTCTGTTCAGGTTTTGAAAGGAGAGGAGAGGTCGGTGCCATCCAAAGCAGCTTCAGCAATTGTTGTTCCCAAGTATCACTTCTTGTGCAAAAACCATCTGGTCCTTGTCTCACAAAGAAGGACGAGATGGAGAATATGAGGGGCTCATCTCTGGCTGTCATTTAGCTGAGTGTTCCTGAAGTCACTTTTGATAGGTCACATCCCGTGGGGTTGCCAGTGCTGGTGCCAGAGGCAGGGCTGCCCACAGGTGATCCTCCCCTCCCGTGGGCTCTGCAGCTGGAGCACCCCCCAGGTGTAGGAGAACTCTCATCTCTTCCTTTTTCAGCCTGGCTGAAAACACATCTCAATCAGCAGCAAGTCCTCAGTGTTTCCTCTTGAAAGTCTTTCGTTTTCCATGGAACAATTAGAGGTTTAAACTGAGTTGTAAGGAGAGCACAAGGATGTGTATAACTTTCCTAACTAGGGGATAGGGCACTGTCTCAGGAGAGGAAGATGAGTATGGGGCTCTGCTTTAGCAAATATTTGCGTTCTTTTTATTAAGCAGTCACAGAGAAGTTACCACAGGAACGTTCTTTATTTTTTTTAATGTTCTATTCTGAACCACAAAATCGTAAGAAACTACAGGAAATGGGAGGTCTGGACTCACCTGCCCTCAACTCAGCTGGATTGCCACTTTGTAGGTGTAAACAGCTGATTATCCTGCAATACCAGTTGTACAATTCAGTGATACACAGTGCTATGGACAAGTTTTCACAGGTGCAAGATTGCCTTTGAAAAGAGATCAATCCACCTCTTAAAGTAGTTTTATTAACTGTTGACAATTCCCATTATTTTTCAGGCCTGGCTGCTTACACTGTCACTTTTGGCAAATGCAGAAATAGCTCGTGGTCTCTGCCTTCAAAGGCTTTGGGGCAGGGCAGTACTGTACCTGAGACACAGCTGGGCTCTCAGCTGGGGCAAAACTGTTAATTGTGGGAGTACAGGGCTGGTTTTCTGGCTGCACATAAACCTGTGCATGGTGCTGCTAATCCTGCTACCTGGCAGCCTGTCACAAAGTGCTGACACTGTGATTTGCAGCCACACATGCCCACTGTGACTCAAGTGATTGTTTTCACACAAATCAGTCCGTATTAAGACACAACAGAGCCTCAGATCTTCCTTGTATGTCCATCTTTTGGCCTCTGCAGTGTTTTATTGTTACTACACATTAGTTTATTAACGGTCCAGATTTTAGCTACTTAATAAATTAAAATGCTCCATTAGGTTTTACCTAATGTCAATATGAACCTGCTCGTATTCACCCTGTCAGGACATGTCTGGGCATCTTCCAGAAGTGCAATAAACGCTGTTCCTAATCAATGCAATGCATGTCCATCCTCCTCCCTCAAAGGAAATACTCAGGTGGTGGAAGAGCTACCAGAAGGGAGAAACTAGGATTTTCTGGTGGTTCTGTGTTATTCATGGCCAACCTTTCAGAAAATACAGCCTTAAATTCCTTTATGTTCTGATGGCACAATTAGCAGTAAGGCATCAATCTTCATTGGCAGAATGCAAGTTATTTGAAGTTTCATTAATACGTAGAGGCTACGGGGCTTCATCTCAAAAATTGCTCTCAATATCTAATGAAGGACACAAAGGAAAACAATAATGTTTATTTACACATCAGCTCATCAGCTGATTAATTAAGAAGTTAGGCGCTATTTTTAAGCACAAGATTTAAAAAATTACTCATACTCGTTATTTATTTCTTTTACTCATATTTGAGTGGAAGATGTCTCTGCCTATGGCAGGGGGTGGAATAAGATGATCTTTAATGTTCCTTTCAACTTAGGCCAAAAAAAAAATCTTTTAAATAAAAAATAATCTTTTTTTTTTCATAAATTTAGATTATATAAGTCATTTTTGCACCAATTCTTAAGATACCTAGAGGTAGCAGTGCTTTGGTGGGGTGCAGCTCTATTCCCAAACCATTGCACCAGTACAGCATAAACAAAAAGTACCTGAACAAGAGCAGGGCAGGAGGGGGATGTCAGAGCTGCAGTTTGTCAGGACAAAGAGTGTTGACTGACAGATCCTTGCAGGTCTGGCTAGTGCAGCTCCCTGCCTGTGCTGTGTAATGCTCACTCTGGGTTGGTGGTAACTGGCTGAGAGGTGGGAGCAAACAAACAAGTAACTTAAATTGTCTGAAGTAGATCCATTTGCAAAGTGTGAGCCTGCAGCCCGATGTGTGCTCAGTCTACTGACACTGCTGCTTGTTTGGCTAAAAATTTGGCACTGTTAATTTAAGCAGCCGCGTTAAAAAGAGCAATAATAAAATTGGGTTTCTCAGTTTGGGTCCCAGGAGGGCTGGGCAGAGCACTGGAATGAATGAGATGAAGTGAAATGAAACCCCTTCACAGGTAACTGCACCTTGGGCTCACATAATGCAGAGCTCTGGTTTTATCTGCACATCTGACATGCCACTGGCCTCACTTGCAGAAAGCTGACCTTGTGTCAAACAAGATGATCTGACTGACATTTTCTATTTCTGGGAATGATTAATCTGTTTATAAAAAGTTCCGTTCAGAAAAGCATTGAAGTTTCCTTCTACATTTTCATTGATTTCTTAAAGATTGAGTTACATTTCCCATTTGTTGGAAGAATGAGAACTTGCTATTCAAAGAAACACTGATCCTGATGCTCTGGCCTGTGCTTTGTTAGGCATTGGAACGGGCTGCACAGGGAGGTGGTGGAGTCTCTATCCCTGGAAGTGTTCAAGGAACAGCTGGATGTGGACTTAGTTCTGGGTAGCTTCATTTTTCCTTCATATCCAGTTTACACAATAATCACATCTCAAAAGCCACGTGATGCCTTCTTTGCCCCACAGAATGGAAGTGCGGGTTCTTTTCAAATCTGTTTGCACTTCATTTTTTTTTCCAGCCTGTTCTGAGCTATAAATACTCTCAGGATCCATTAGGCTCCTATCAGATACATTCATATTTCCCCATCTTTGGGCATTCCAGCTCGCAGCTGAATCTGATAAGCGGATCAGTCACTGCCGTGTCAGCAAAGAAGAGCAATGTTGTACCTTAATATTTGTCATCATTACCCAACACACCCATGCAGAGCAAGCTGTGAGGAATGCAGGTTTTCATGCTTTATCAGCTGTAACTAAACATCTGGTTACAAAAAAAAAAAAAAAATCACTCAAAGTTAATGAAGGTTATGATTTCATATAATCCTTTTCAAGCAAAACAAATTCCACTGGAAGAATATAATAGATTAACTGTGGAACTGAATCAATTGAGGTTTTGCCACCAGTTATTTATAACCCATCCGGTTTCCATTCTAAATTCAAACTTTGTTTTGTCACTGCCAGCAGGATCTCTGCATTTCTTTTTAAGTGTGCTCTCAAATGCATTCATTTGATAGTTTCCTAGAAACATAACCATTATTTTAGCTGTGAGTTCAAACAAGTTAGTTCAGTTTGTGTTACTGAAATGCTGTTTTAACAAACGGGGGAAAAGTACATATTCCTTAAATTGAGTTCTTGTGATGTGGATTCCAGCTGCAGAGGTGGAGTTACATGGCCTTGTGTAGCCTTTCTCATCAGCAGATCTGAAATATTTCACACACAGTAGGAAGATCTTTGCAATGCCCTGCCAGGATGAGGAAGGAAGTCCTAATTTCCCTTCCGTGGCCGGGAGGAACTGGGGCACACTGATGTGGGGTGGAGAGAACCGAGGTGGGCAGTGCTGTGCTGGGCAGGAGGACACTGACCCCAGGGACACCATCCCTGAGTGAAATTCTGCCCTGGGATCCCGCAACCAGGCCTGGTTTACTCCACACTGTTCTCTGGCCTCACCAGCTTCCCCTGATTTCCCAAGGAAATTGGGTTTACATGATTTTACTCCCCACAACTCTGTTTGCGTGCCCATTTCCCTCATCCCCCTCCCCACTGCAAGGAATTGTCTGATTTCAACTAAATTTGAGATACAATTGAGGTCCCAAAGGAAGATCAGTTTCCCAAGGTTTCTGTGCATGGAGTGGTAGGAAGGAGCATGTTTTTGTGCTGATGGAGGCAGGAGCAGCTGCCTGGCTTTTCCTTGGGAGAAAGAGAATCTATGCAGTCAAAAGGCAATGGAAACCCAGCTGTATTCCCTGATTATTTGATTTTGTGTTGTCTTTGCTTTGTGGCATGGTAGCATTTTAGGAGGAGTGAAAGGGAAAAGCCCAAGTGACTATTGACCAAATGCATCCTTCGATTCCACCCTGTAATTCCATTCCCAGATATCGATTCCAAGTCCAGGAGGAGCTGGAAATAGGTAAATTTGTCCAGACATCTCTCCATGATTTTATCAAGTCAAAGAAGATTGGCGTGAGATGGAGGGAGGTGTTTGTTGGGCAGTGTGGTAGAGCATCAAGGAAAGAGCTCCTGTGGATGCACAGGGACTGCTGGGAAGCCAAGGGCAAGGGAGGGAGACATTTCATGCTGGTGCTCTTGGAGAGATGGCTGAAGTTGATTGGAAAGATGTTTGGAAAGAGCAGAAGAGAACACAGGCAATCTGACAGCACTGTCCTGGGCAGAACAAAACCAGCAAACAGAAACAGAGCAAAATAACAGAACAGTAGTTTCCCAAAATTGAAAAGGGATGCACAAGTACTTTAAAATCACTAAACGATTTCCTGGCACATGGGTAACAGAATTTTAGAAGGCATGGCAGGGGAAAATTTCTTTAATTCTTTAATGAAACCTCTGGCTTTTATTCACTATGAAATTATGATTTCCCTTAACGTAACTTAGACTATTAATTTCATTTCTAAAAGCAAAACTAAATTGAAGTGCCTGTTTTTTAAGAATGCTGCTCTCTGTGCCCCTGAGTCTGGGATTTAGCAGACTAATGGGATCAGTCATCCCCTACTTAAATACATCCTGGACAGCACTCACAGGAATGTCGTTGTTTGTGTCCAAAATGTGCCGTCATCCTCTTTTTTAGCATCTCTGAAAATAAGTGAAGATTGTGGCAACTGCTGATGGTGCCAGGTCTCAGCAGGCTGTGCCTGCAGCAGCATCTCTCTCTCACAAGGGCCCATGTCCCAGGAGGGTCTGTTCTCCTTGGCTTCCCCCTTTATCTCCTTCTAGGTTTGGGATTTAGTGATCCACTTTCAATGTGCCCAAACTCTCCCCTGCCCGTTGCTGGTGACAGTCTGAGGCATCAGCCCCGTGCTGTGCTGTCCCAGTGCTCTTGGCACAAGCAGGGCTGTGTTAGATCTGATGCCACATCTGTGCTGGAGGGGGTGAGGGACAGTCAGGACCAGCTGGGTTAGGGAATGGGCACCAGGCAAAGCCTGGGAGTGGTGGGAGCAATGCATTGGTGTCCAGCCTCTTGGGGAAAACACTGCTTGAGTCTCCACAAACTCAACACTGATATATTAAAATATCACTAGTGTTGGGTACCCAGCAGTTCAGTTCTGACCCCTGGAGCAAACTGAAACTTCTTAGCAGAGAAATCTCAGTGGACTCAACTTTGTCCTCTCCTGCTGCAATGTAAATCCAGAGTAGTTTGCATTGATTAACCTGAGGAATGAAGCTGCTGAAATCAATCATTTGGTGAGGAAGTACAAAAGCAAATGGATTCAGGATCTTTCTGGAAGGAGAATATGAGCACAAAAATAGAGTTGCTTTGACACCTTGCTTTTTACTGGATAAAGTTTCACATCCTTTCAAACGACACCCTGTTGTCTCCTCTGTGTAGCAAAGATCTCCCGCTTTTTTCACAAAGCTTCCATGACTTATCTATTTTTTGTTTTTTTCTCAGCTGTTGTTGTAAAATCTGTTATCTTTAATGTATTACCCTGAAAAACAACACACCTTTGAGAAGGCCAGTGGACTGTGACATAATTAGATGCAAAATGCACATCTAAAAGCTGTTTACTTCCTGTAACACCAGGATAACTACTAATGAATCACCGACTCTGGGGATTCTCAGTTTGTAACTGGATACTCCACAAACTTCTTATCAGATCAACAATGATTTCTGTCAAAAAAAGGGGGGGAAAAAAGAAAAGTGGGGGTGGGCAGGTTTTTTTTTCCCCTGAAACCAGAGTTTAGCCTATATGCACCAATTCTAAAGCATTTTTAGCATGTCAGGCAGAGTAGTCATGGTGAGTTTGAAGGGATAAGGGAAGATAAAGTGTATCAAAGCAGGATCTGACACTCATGATGCTATGCAGACCTTTCTTTCTGAGAGCATCTCGCAGGCTGGACTGACAGCAGGGATTAATCCATGCAATGGCAATAAACAATAGTTGAAGTGGGGTTGAGGCCTAACACCTGGATGTTGTGTTACCAGCAGCAAAGGAGCCTGTTTCATGCTGGGTATGAATAGATATGATTCTGACACTGTTGCTTTGCCAGCAACAGGTAAGACTTCTCAGACCTCTTTTGTGAAAGGCTTTTTATTCTTCTTTTTTTCCCTTCTTTTAGTATGTGAAAAGGCCTCAGGCTGTCTGATTCAAATGAAATGCTTTAACATGTTTCCATATGACCCGTGTTGCCAGGTAGGAGAGGCTTAAATGCACGGACTGGCATTTTATGGTTACCTATAGACCCATATTTACCCAAACTGCAGGATCGAGCTTTCCTTTTCTGGGCATCCCAGGGTTGTTACGGGGTGGTCCCAAGGGGTGTAGCTGAGTTTCCCACACAGGACAGTGGGGACCCCTCTCCACAGCTCCTGGGTGCTGGTGGAGGGACAAGTCCCCAGGGCCATCACGTTGCATTGTCCTCAGCAGAACCGAGTTTGTCACGTCTGCTCAAGCGTGTCAGCGCTGCGGAGGGTGAGGGAAGGAGAGCATGAGGAAATCTTCCCTTATCAGCCTCTCTCCAGGGTTACCCTTTTTGGCAATAAACCTTGCCAAAAAAAAAAAAAGAAAATTGTGTAAAGAATCTGAAAGGCCTTTAAAGGACGTGGAGAGGCCGAAACTTCCCGGCGCACTGAGCGGTTCTGGGGAAGCCGCGGTGCGGCCGAACCGTGCTGGGAAGTTCACCGTGTGGGGGCTTTTCTCCATTTTTGACCTCATTTACTCTCGTGTATTATCTCTGACTCCTCAGGGTCAGCCTATGTAGGTCAGGGATTCATTGACATAGATGTTCATCTCTCTTCTTTACAAGGAAAAAAAAGGCAGGGGGGAGAAAAGGGAAAGTGGGTTGGACAGACTGACAGAAGGCCCCAGCCACCACGTCCTGAAAGCGATCCGGGGAGAGGATGGGAGAGCAGGCATGAGAGAGGGCACGGAGGAAAAGGAAAGTGCTTCAAGAGACCCTTTGGGCCAAGAATTGGGAAAATATACATATGGGAGCTATTGCACTGATTTAGAAGTGCTTCACTGTGATCTTCTGGGTGCAGACCTGGTGTTACCAGAGCAGAGAACTGGACACATGGCAGAGAACTCCAGCTCTCTCCCCTTCTTCTCTTGGCAGACTCTCAGTTGCCTTGTAAGAAAGACTTACCAGCCAGAAAACTTGCAGGTAGAGGTTTCTGTGGGCAAGCAGAAATGTCTTAGAAGGTTTCTCGGTCAAATACTGCCTCCTCTTGGATCCACATCTGTGTGTTGGACTGGGAAAAACGAGAAGATTCCCACTTTGAGTTCTTCATTTCACATGAAGAAGAGTGTATGTGAAGGTTGGCACAGCTGGCACAGAAATGGCCTTAGAAGGACTTGTTATTTTACAGTGTGTTTTCCAGGCAGCAGAAAGGAAGTTCATGTCCTACAACGTGCCTTATGAGGGTACTCAAATGGTGGACTCTGCTCTACATCCAGTCTGCACCAAATTCCCAAATGTAGGTTTTTTGGGTAGTTCATTTCCCAGTCTCTTGTCAAGGAGCTGCCACCAGTCCTGGCCGTGGGGGTGGCACTTGCCTGGCTGGCCAAGCAGAGGCAGGGCTGGAGTTCTTCCAGCAGCTGGTTTCAGTGAAATTACTTGGAGAATTTAATTATCCTAGTCATGTACTAGGATATCCCCTGAGAAAATGAAGGGAAATGTGATGTATTTGCTAATCTGTGCTCTGTTACAAACATGGTTTGCGTTCAGCAGCACCACACTATATGTGTTGAAGGTCCATCTGCTAAGTCAAGATCAAGAAAGATTTTGCTTAGAAAAGCAAGGAATTAAATCCAGATTCCCCAAAACTATATGCAAATTCTATCCTCCAGTCTGGGCTCATCCACAGTGAATTAAATCAACATTTAACAAGGTACAAGATCACTTTTGGCTGTAGTTATCAGGAGGTACAAGTTGCTATTCCACATTCACCTATCTCATTTAGCTCTTTTTAACTACCCACCCCTTCACCAAAATAGCACATGGAAATACCAAATATAACTACTTTGTGAATTAACTGTTCTTTGTCAGCTCCTCTAGAGACATTAATTTAAATAAGTAGCTATGATTTCTTTTCTTCTGTCCCTATCTCTGTCTAAACAAATACTTAACACAATTTTGTCCCTTTCCTCTGCTAGTTGGATGTGTATTTACATGTTCCAGAAGAGATTTCATGCACAGTGAATGCTTGCAAGGGCCAAAATCTGAGGCTGGTAGGCAGTGAGGTATCTAGAATACAGAAGTCTGTCTAATTCAGTCCCACTCATGTGTTACTGGAAGCCTTTCTGCTAAATTCAGGCTTACCATCAGCCTGTTAATGTTTACAATGTGGCTCTTTTGGAATAGATGGGAAGGATTTGCAAAGTGAATGTGCCTATAAAATCTCTTATTTACATGCATCATTTGAGTGATTGTGTGTGCAGAAGGACAATGACGTGAGTTGTTTCCTATGCAGTGTATTCAGCACTCTTTTTCATGCAGCAGCGTGGGCACAATGGCTTTTTAGGGGCATTCATCAGTGCCCTCCTCTGTAACCTGCCTCACAGAGTTTACAGCAACTTGATTTCAGAGAGTGTTAGATTTCCAAAAGTAAAAAAAAAAAAAAAGAAAAAAGAAAAAAAAATGCAGCAAGCAAGGCTTGGAAATCTGGGCAGGCAGAGGAATGTCCCAGCTGGACGGCTGCTCAACCTGGCAGAGCCTTTGGAGCCCATCCACTACCTGATGTTTGGATCTCTTTGGGTCTTGGAAGATGTTTCTTGCCCAGGTTTAGGCGTTTAAAAACCTGTTTCTAGCAATAAAGGCCATGCTTAGGAAGGGAATGTCCTTTCTATCGTTATTAATAGGGGAATGCATGATGGATGAGAGTCAGAATCAACTACAATTAAGTAGGAACCACCTCGTGAAAAGTCTAATGGTGAAGCAGATGTGAGTTTTGTCCTTGGATATTTATCAAAACACATCATAACTCGGGTACCAACTTGTGCCTTCCTCCTCTCTCAGCTTTGCCTGCCTTGTCCTTCCACGAGGACATGAGATGGGTGCTTTTTCCTCAGGGCCCAGCACACAGAGGCTGCTCTGAACGTTCTGGAAGCTACTGCAATACAGATGATATATTCACAATATTGGCTGGATGCATCCTGTAATAAAGCCTTTTGGCTGAAGAGCACCTACTAGCAGGAGCATGTAAATCTTGCTCGCAAAGTTTTATCTATGATTTATTTCTTGATCTAAACATAATATTCCTTCAGAGAGCTACATCATCTTTTTATCCAGCTGTTCCAAACTGCTACCAAAATATTAACTCTGACGCCTCTCAGCAGCACTGGATGGTGGATACACACCTGGTTCACTTACTATATTAAAAAAAAAAAAAAGCAAATGAAGTTTGGGTGATGAAACCTCCTTGTCACTGCAACAGAAATTAACCTTTTGTCAACAGCTATTAACAGGAGGGTTGCAAAGACCCCGACTGCCCAAACTGCGGAAACAGCTCCCAAGCAGCAGCACTCTGACATCTGAATTTTAATACACCAAACCCTTAGGAAGCTGATCAGAAGGTGTGTGTGGGGGGAAGTATTTGTGCAAAATGCTTCTTTTGGACTGTTTTTTCTCCATTCAGAAAGAGTAGTTGCCCTAACAATGGCTCGAATCCAGTGTATCGGTGAGTTGTATCCCTTGAACTCCAACTTACAGAACAAAAGACTTCTAAGAAGCATCCATGCAGCAGATGTTTAGTTATCTGAAGTGTCAGAATGCCAATTAGATATTGAACATGGCAGGAGGAGGGTGGAGTTTCCAAAACAAATGAATGATGAATAGGAACAGTTCCCGAGTTTGGTCTAAAGTCCTGCTGTTCTTTTGTAAAATGATTTGTGGCAAATTTGTTTTGTCACTGAGGCATAGTTCCCCTTCAGGATTTACGTGATTTTTATAATCACTCCAAGGAAACTTAAAAAAAAAAAAAAGAAAAAAAAAAAAAGAAAAAAAGAAAGAAAAAAAGAAAATAAAAAAGAAAAGGAGAAAGAATATGAGGGTAAAATGCCCTATTTGTTATGAAGAACAGGGTCTAAAAATGAACATGTTTTAAAGTGTAACCAAATAATCCTGTCTTCCATGTGCTTCATACATAGGGGCTACTTCCCCCCTCAGTGAAATCCTAGCCTTGCATTGAAATAGAAAGGGGATTCTTTTTCAGGAGGGAGTGGGGGGTCAAAACATGAATGAATTTAGTGAAAATCGGTTTTGTTTCAGAGATTAAATTTTAAATATTTTAGCTAGTCAGTGCCAGGATAATCTTGTACATGGTGGCATGAAGGGGGTTAAAAAACAATCAAAGGAGGTTACAAAATACCTCTGTAGCTGACTTGCATTTTTATTGTCATTGACCTCAGTAAATCATTGTTAGAAATTAATATAACATGGACATTTTTAGCTCGGGTGCTTTACGTGGCATTACGTTAAAATAGTCGTCTTTGACTTGCAAAATGCTCTTGATTATTCTTCTTAATAGTCACATACAACTTGTAAATGTACTTAGGACAACTGATCCTCTGTGTGTCTTTGACAAATAAGAATAATACTGGACAGTATAAAATACCAGGCAAAGCAGCAGAGAGGAAATTGGACTTGCATTGACTTAAATAAGCAAGTGCTGTGACAAAATTGTTTAGTTCTCTTTTGACCTTTTGAGGTCACGTTTGACTATTTATGCTATCTCCTAATGCTCTACTTCTCCCTGCCTGGTAACAATTATGTGTTTATGCTGTTCTTTGCCTTCCCAGTTGGTATATTAAACAATCACTAATTACTGCATAAAAATATACATTCCTGTTTTGAGGCTTCCTGTAAACACCCATCTGCTTCAAAACACTCTATTTTAAACAGCTGAATGAAAACCTACATGCTTTAACCATGGTGGCTGATTTGTTTAAAACAAAGGCATAGAAATCAAAATAGTAAAAATTGGCATCAATTCTTTTTCCATTCAGATTTGAGCTACAGAGAGCAAATAACAAAACTTATGTTGGGGAGGAAGGAGCTGACTGATGTGATTAGATCGGGATTTTGTTTAGTAGTGCTACCAAAGGAAAGTCTCAGCTGAACAGAATATTAATAGACATTTTGTGATTAACTGTAGTATTGGGCCCTTTTTGTCTTAGGTGGGGTATTGCTCAGGAAGCTGAGTGTAAGTCCTCTCTTACTGTCCTATATGTGACAACTCCTGTCAAATTCAGCAGGAAAGGTAGGAAGAGTTAAGAGTCAACACTCTCTTTAAGAACTTGATGTTATGAAGTACTGAGTTCTGCTGCTTTGAGAGCAGAACTGTTCCCATTGAGCTCTAGAGATGTCACTTAATTCCAAAGGCTGCCAAGCCAAAGTGTAGCTAATTCAAGGTTGGATTCTGATGTCATATTAAAGTACTTACGTTAAAGAGTTTTGATGTTTAAGATATTTGGAGATTCCATCTTCTACTAACCAGCAGCTAGAAAATACTTTCATAAAATATTAACGACAAGTTTTCATGAAAAGTAACCAGCCACTGTAAGATTTCTTCAATTTCTTTTTTTATTATTATTTTTTCTACCTTTTTTTAATTGTATGTCCTTTAGTTCAGTGCTGCAACTTGAAAATAATTCAGGCAATTTATTTTTGGTACCATTGAGAGACATATTGAGCAATTCCACCCAACTGAGTATTTTCAATGCATTTCAATAAGGCTGTTAAGAAACACATAGGTCGTGCACTTTGCCCACCTGGTACTTTGTTGTGTAGTGCTTAAAAACATGAAAGTCTTATGGAAAGTTGTTTACAAAATACAAATACTTTTAGCTTACAAACTCTACCTCCACACTGAATATTCCTCAGAAAAATCAATTTGTGACAGTGTCAATGCTGGATGAACCCTCTGCTTCCTGGTTACACTTGATCTTTCTGCTTTTACTTTTAAAAATGATGCGAGGGCAGGTGGCTCGAAGTGAGTGTTAATTGTGTCTCACCACCTCAAACATTTCTCATTTTCCAGTTAACCACACACACAAGTCGCTGTTGAAATCTGAATATTTTCTTGCCGTCTTGTGCTGAAATTAAATCAGCACCACGTCCTTTAATGACTGCACTTGATACTCCAGGGGACAGAGTGATGTGACAAGGACACCCCACAGCGAGGAGCCAACCTGGGCTGACAGAACGTCGATGACGTTACAGTACGTAAAGCAGTGAAACGGGACAGGAAAGCCATTTCCCAGGCTATTTCCTGATTTCCTGCTCTCTGCATTCCTGCACATAAACCTTTAATTCATTTCAGAATGCAGAGGTCATGACAAAAAGTCAGAGGATAAATATACCCTTCTGACAAACAGAAGGTTGACAGGGATTTTTAGCCCGCTGTGTGTGGGGCCAGGTGTTTCCCATACACTGTATGGAAATGTGTCCCTCTCCGTGTCGTGTTAGGATTGGAACTATAAACACTCTGAAGCATTATGCTCCAAAATAAGTTCTTGATGGCAAGGCAGAAATGTTCACATCTGTATTTGTGACAGACCAATGGTCTGTCTAAGCAAGGAGACTTGGGGATCCAGTGACCTGGGGACTGTGTGGTGTGAAACAAGTCACAGAATCATGGTTGGCTTCATGAATTTCACAGGATCTGTTTGCCAAATGTCCCATTTGAGCACAGTGAATTGTAGGTAATGCAAAAATTGCATACTTAATATTCTCTTATGATTGAGCTATCAAATATTTGCTTTTTAGTAACAAAGTAGCCAAAGATTTAACTCACAAAGGCCATTCTATGATTTTACGATCTCTGGATAATTATAATACAATTATTTTTTGGTGGTTACTTATTATGAGGACAGGCTTGTTCTCATAGTCAAAAAGAGATACATACATCAGCCATGTTGCAGGACAGGTATCTATAGCCTGTGCCTCTGGAGTTTGGAAAGGAAAAGAGGAAGAGGAGCTGAGGTTCTGTGTTCCCTGAGTTGGCATGGCCAAAACTGATGTTGTGAGTCTTGGTGGCATCAGTGGGATTTGTCAAGTGAAGGGAGAGGAGTTTTATCACTGCTATACAAAAGGAAATGGGTTGGGCATCAGGAGGAATTTCTTCATGGAAAGGGTGGTCAGGCCTTGGCAGGGGCTGCCCAGGGAGGTGCTGGAGTCCCCATCCCTGGAGGTGCCCAAGGAATAACTGGACATGGCACTCAGTGCCTGGACTGGGTGACAAGGTGGGGATCAGGCACAGTTTGGACTGGATGATACTGGAGGTCTTTTCCATACTAAATGATTCTGTGATTTTCTGAAATATAGGGATCTTTGTTTAACAAAGTTAGAAAGTCCAATGGCTGGTAGCTGCCATTTAGCCAGAAATAAGGTACAAAGTTATGACTGGTGGCTGTTCTTTGCCTAGATAATCTACCTAGGCTAAACACTGAATTGTTCCTTACAGATACTTTTAAAATTAATATTTACAGATACTTTTAAAAGTCGTATTTGTGCTGTTGAAATGATGAAACAGAAGTGTGGCCCACACTGTGCTGTGCTGAGTCGTGCAGTGAATCTCCCAACAGAGTGGCAGCAAAAATTCTGCACTGAGAATGTAGAATACATATGATTTGGTACCTGCCCAGGAGAATTGCACCCCAGAGAGTAAATGTTGCATCCCCCAAGGGCACAGTGGCTGTCGAGGAGTCCCAGCTCAGGCTAGTGGCGACGTGCCACAGTCCAAGTCAATAAAGTGCAGGAGTTTTGTTTAGCTAAAAAATCTTCAGGATTAGATGGCTCAACTTAACTTTAAATGATCCTCTGATAAGCAGAGAGAAAATACACACCCTCAATTTGCTATTATTTGGAAAAGAAGAGCCTAAAGAGGAAAAGGATAACTCTGAGTGCCTGGGAGCAACGGGTTCAGTGGAATTACAGATGGTCCTCATAACCATAACACCCTACAGGGCTCCTCTGCTGAGACACTCTGGCTTAAAAGGTGTCTCAGTACCTTTACCTTTTGTGAGGGGTTTTTTTTTCCCCACCAAGAGCAAGAGACAGATTTGGTCATTCAAATAAATGTAAACAGGACCTACCTTTAAAGAAATCATGAACATATGAGGACAGAAGGTCAGTCTCCTTACTGTAAATGCAAGATCTTGTGTTCTGGTTCCACTTGCATGAGGTGTGGGACATGGCAGTGGTCTATTGGGCCAAAATAATTCTGGACTGCTAAGTGAGAACAGGGAATAGTTAAAAAAAAAAAAGAAAAAAAAAGAAAAAAATTCGAGAGAAAGTGGATGGGAAAAGAAAAATCAGTTTCTCTTTTGCTGCTCTGTTTAGCCCCCTCTTCAACCTCCCCAAGACTGTGTGTTTGTAATGCCCTCCCCGTGCTGAGGATTAACAGTCACACACAGGACACAGCTGAGCAGCACAGAAAGGGAGGGGTGGGTGGCACTGAGGAGCCCTTATCACCCAGATCAATGTTTCCTGCAATCCAAACCACTGTACTTTGCTTGAAATTAATTGATTGCAGTTGTCCAGATGTCATTGGCTTCTAACATCCTCCAGAGTGACTTCTCCCCTTGAAAAATTAAAGACTGTTATGTACTTAGCCTCGTACATTAGGTCTCCCAAGGGACATCTGTGGGTTACTGTGCCTTATTTTGCCAAGGATGCTTGCAATGGTTGACCTGTACATACACCCTCTGCAGCCTGTTCTAAAAGTTGTTTGATAAAACCTGGAAAATACTACTGAAAAACAAAACAATCCTCTCTGCACATAACTATTATTATTTGCTTTAGAAGTCCACTTGGTTTCATTAGATACCAAAGTTTGAAAGCAACCTTCAAAGACAACCCTCCTTGTCCCCATTCCCCAAATAAAATGTGAAGGAGATAAATAGATTAGGGTCCTGTTTGCATATTGATAAGAAAAAGTACATTACATCAATGTAACCAAGTATCTTATCACAGCCATTACAGACTTCAAGGTCTCTATTAATATGAGGGCAGGGAAAAACTTGAGTGTTGAAATCAGCTAATTAAAGGGTTTGGTCCCCTTCAGTTTTTATGATGTGATGTGAGTTACTATTCATTGTGGTTTGAAGGAAGTCGTGGTGTCCTCTGAGATTGTTCAGCTGGCCTAAGGGTCCTTAAATTCCTCATGTGCAATGTTTCCCCCAAATTCTGGGAAATCTCTGCCAGATTGGACCTGGTGTTCTGTCTGTTCTGTAAGAGCCACAGTAATGTGCTTTGATTTGTAGGAGATACTCAGCTGGTAGGTGACCAGAGATATACAGAGGAAACACACATGATAAACTCCACAGGATAATGAGGAATTCTATGAAGTTCCTGCATGTTCCCATTTTTAATGGACTTGAGTGCCTGTAAAGCAGAAGGTGTGTTGTTTTATTTGGTTTCCTTTCTTGTCTTACAGTTTAAATCCAGAACATTGAATCATGATGTGATGGCTTGAAATGTATTTTTCATAGAATGGCTTGGGTTGGAAAGAACCTTAAAGACCACCCAGTCCCACCTGCTGCCATGGGCAGGGATACCTTCCACTAACCCAGGTTGCTCCAAGCCCCATCCAACCTGGCCTTGGACACTTGCAGGGATGGGGCAGCCACAGCTTCTCTGGGCAACCTGTGCCAGGGATTCACCACCCTCACAGTCAATTTTTTTTCCCTAATATCTTATCCAAACCTACTCTCTGTTAGTTTGAAACCATTCCCCCTTGTTCTGTCACTCCAAGGCCCTTGTAAATAGTCTCTCCCCATCTTTCTTCTTGGTTCCCCTCAGGTATTGGAAAGCCACAGTTTGGTCACCCCAAAGCCTTCTCTATTCCAGGGTGATTTTTTTTTAAGTGTTGCATCAAATTCCACAAAACTGGGAAAATTAGAGAGGGATAAGACTCTCATGCTGAAGGCTAAGAAATATTTTGTTTTCCTAAAAATATCTTCTCAGCTATTTATACCCAAATCCTTCAGGATTCTCATTTGCTTACTATTTCACTATCTGTTCTAGGACATTGATAGTCTCACTCTAACAACCAGGTACTGTAGTTTTGTTACTATTTTTGTTACTAGCGCTGTTATTAAGGAGTTTCTAGAGTATTAAACAGCTTTCTTCCCAGTGCAGGCCTCACTGGGAGAGGATAAGTCAGACTGACCTGAGGGACCCTTGTTATTTCTAGGTACATAGTGCATGTTTCCTCTTTAGGCTGTCAGCTTAGCATCCTTCATCACCATCCCTTTCCAGCCTTTTTTTTCTGCTTTGAAACATCTGTAATACAAAATCCAGTTCCCATCTGACCCCAAGCACCTCTGGAGTAATATGTAATTCAAGGGGAGTTACAGGCTGTGAAACAGGTCTGCTGGTGCACACTGAAATAATAACAATGACACTGGCAATGCAAGGCTGAGATTTTTTAGGTGCTACCTGTAAAACTGGCATGACAAGGTGGTATTTTTCACGACTGGAATTTGATGGCTTGAACATACCAGTGTGATAACACTGTTGTGAAAATTGTGCTTGCTGCAGAGCATTTGTTCAGCTCCCAAACTGGCTGGAACTATGAATAAACCCCTGTGTTTGCCCCTGGTAAACAGCAATTTATGCCCTTTGTCACAGACAACCGAAGCTGCCACAGAGAAAGGCAAAATACTTTTTGTTCCCTCCTTGTGTGGACTGAATTAGGGGGTCTGCTTTGTTCTCTGTCTACTCTTCAAAACAGAGGTGTTGTCCCGGTGGCTGTAACTTCACAAAGTAGTCTCATGCTGAACATGCCCTGCAAGGCTAAAAGGACTAAAATTGTATCTTAGCCACTGGAGTAATCAGGTAGGACTTTAAACATGTTCCCAAAGATGGGTCTTGTCCTGGAACACCATTTGTCAGGAATAATTGTGCTGCCAGCTATGGAAACACTTGTATGCTCTGATCCCACGGTCACTAAGGGTAAATACAATAAGTTATCTTCTGGAGGAGTCAATTTAGATTTGCTTTACATGTTAGTGTATTTCAGAAGATTATCATATCAATGACAATTCACTTTGCTTCATGGCTTGTTTTGCTTCTGTTGGCTCCAAAAAAGCCATTGGGATACTCTCTCCTTCACCAGCTCCTTAAAGGGAATACTGTGTAATTCAAAACCAAAAATGCATGAGAACCAGCAGTATATGAGTCGTCACATGCTCAGGGCTTGTATTCACTGTAGATAAGTGTGTTTGACCCAGATCTCTCCACCTCCTCAATTTGCAGAACTGGGACAGAAAATCTCATTTGAAAACAAAAACTTGTGATGTTTGGTTTTGTTGTTTTACTTAGGTTTATTAGCAAGTTTTAGGTTCAGACCAAGCAGCTCTATCTCATCAAGTTTTAGAGCAAGGATAAGTGTGGAAGAGGCTTATGCACAGGATAAATCTGAGCTCACTGAAATTGGGAAAGCATCACAGCAAAGAGGGATTGTCCTCAGAGGCTTTGAGATGGTGCTCTGGATTTTCAGACCTCCAGAGAAGGTTGGCAGTTCCCCTCCCAAACCTCACAGCCATTTACCAGACCAGTAAACAGGGAGGCAGAAGGGGAGCACAAAATTCTGCTCTAGTTGAAAGTATGGAAAGCCAAAAGGGGGACAGGGAGAGAAATCTCCAGTTTGTTTCTATTTCTCTTTCCCCTGATGAAGTTTGTATTTTTTTTGGACAACTTTCAGTGACTCCTGGCATCCAACATCTATAGCTCCAGGGCATATCTACAAGGCAGGCTGGACCAGGGTCAGGGCAACCAGGACTGCCAGCTCCTTCCCAGCCAGCTGGGAGCTGGGATGAGCAAAGATCCCCAGATCACAACACTTGTCTCCCAATCTTTCCTCATTCCTAGAAAACAAGAGTATTGCTCCCACCTGAAAGATGGCCAGCAAAGCAGCATCTCTTTCATTCACCAGCTACTGGAAACTAAGGGAGCATATTTACACTTTCAGGATTTCTCTTTTTTTGGAAGCTGAAGGGAATGAAATAGCTTTGGGAAAGGGGTTTCTAAATCCAGGATGTCAGTGTTGCAATGAGGAGGATGTGAGTTTTGTTCAGCTCTTCACCTGACTCTGTTTTCCTCTTTGGATACCTCAAAGTCTTCTGGTTTTGTTCTTTTCTCTGGACAGTAGCAGATTTTGGTGTCCTTTTTGTGCATTATCTTAGCTCCAGGGGTGCAAACAGACCAGCATTTCTATGCAGATGCTATTTTGTAATGTCAGTGATGATTTCTTTAAGTGTTGGTTGTTGTCTGTCTGGACCAGCCACCGGGATGGGATCAATGGCAGGTTCTGTGGTGTGATATTCAACACACAGGCTGTAAAGAAGCTGCTATCTCAGAAGTGGTCAGACACAAAGTCTGCTTTGTGACCTTCCTTCTTCCTCTCCTCTTCACAAATTGGGTAACACAATGAAATTCAACTTGGGCCTTGCACTACATCCATTTCTGATGGGTTTTCCATTTCCAAATTTCCCCTGAAAAAATAACAAAGAGAACGTAGGAGTGTTATGGGATCTGACACAAAGAAAATCTGAAAAACTGCACTCAGATAAAGGACGGAAGAATAGGTAAAAGCAAAACTTGTCTCCATTTGACAGCTGAAAATGCAGAGAATTAAAAAAAACAAACCCCATGTATCAACTGTGAGACGCTGCCAGCATGTCCTTCCCAAAATCCATATGAGTGAGGAGCTGTCCTGGGGAACAGCAAGGCAATGTTTTCAAAGTTTCTTTTTTCTTTCTCCTCTCAGCAAATCCGGGACTCCAACCTGAATGATTGTTGCATGCTAAATAATATTAGCATTTAAATAGCCCAGCATTGTAGTTAACAACTGGGTGAGAGTAATGGGAGGATGGCAGTGCTGGGTTCACACCTCTGGCCACCGCCTCCTGCCCTCAGCTGCCTTGGGAGGGGGAGCCCTTATCCCCCTTTGTTTAAGATATTCGCAGGGATAATGAAGCTCTAGCAGCAGCTATAAAAAGCTAAAATCTTACGCCTGTTTTTTAGGTTGTGCCTACAACTGTGTATAAACCCATGGCTTGCTCAAAATATTACCCTGCTCAAGTAACTCTCAATAAGCTGCTTGAAACACATTCAAAAATTCTCTTTTTATTTCGTTTAATCAGCTTGACAGATTTTTGCCTATAAGGAGACTGCCCAGAATATGTGTATACTCAGGTGTCCTCATTGTCACAGTTGATATGTTGAAATGTTGCCATGGAGGAAGGCTATTAATGAGAGGAAATTAAATTAGATCACCTCCATGTGCATTTATCTGCACACAGCACAGCTTCAGTCTCGAGGAGAGGGAGTTCTTGTGGGAAAGCAATTAATGGATGCAGGTGCACGGAAAAAAATGGCATTTCTTACAGATCTCTGAAAGATGCAGATGATGTTGGGGTTTGTGTCACTCTTTCACATGCTAATCACCAAATTTCCCAGATACCAGGTGATTTATTTGGCCAAATTTCATAATTAACCAAATGCATTGTTTTTCCAGAGTTCCTTTCAAAAGGTAACAGAGATGTAGTTGTATGAGGTAGGGGATGTAAATCATTTGCAGCTCGTGTAGGAAGCTGTGAAAGACACCATAGTCTGGTCTGAAGCATCCCACAGGAGAGCGTGGGATAAAAAGGAGGTGTCCCAATGCCAGAAAATCCTGGAGTCTTGTGCAGCTCAGGGTGATGAGGGGCAACCTGTGTGTGTGATTAGCTGGGGGAGAGAAGGCAGCATTTAAAAGAAAATGGATCTTCTGAAGGCAGGACAGGAGGCCATGGGAAGAAGGGCCTTTGTGTCAACAGGAACTTTCTGTCCCAGATCCATGGAGATGGAGATGATGAGATGGATAAAGCCTAAACCAGATCCTCAGTAATGTTAGATTTGTTGGGTTGTTTGGTTTGGTTTTTTTTCCTTCTGTTACATCTCTAACAGTGTCTCAGCTCATAATACAGGAGTGGCCGACCCTGTGTGCAGTCTGGAACCACGTCCTGGCCACCAGTAGGTGAGAGCAGTGTGGGACAGTAACTGAGCACGTGGACATGCAGTTGGAATTTTTAGACAATAATCCCTGACACAGAGATTAAAATGTCAAAGATTGTGGCAGTCTTTTCTTTAATTGTGTATTTTTTGCTTACTGGGCCCTGCTCAGGCTCCAGTTTCAGGTGAACTGAGGCTGGTCAGGTGCTGGGGGGGGAGGTTCCCGTGGCACTGCTCCGGTGGGCACTGGGATAACCAGCACCACATCCCACCTCCCCAGCTGTGGGAGGAGGGGGCTGTGGGGTGTCCAGACCACAAACCAGATTGGAAATTGGCCCCAGTAAAACTAACGTGGCATTAATAGGAGTTCTAATGCTTTTTGGCTCTCAGACTGTAATTGTGCCGAGGGCTGGGCTTTCCCTGCCCAGACTTGCTGATGAGGTCTCTGTGTTGCCTCCCGTGGTTTTACAGGAGCTGGGTTTCGTGCCAGCTTGAAGGAGTTAAATTTGCCCCTGGAGGGATCCAGAGCCAAGGTAGGTGGGCAGGATCCTCCCCTCCAGTGCAGGATCCCAGCCTGTGGATTTCCCTCCTTTTCATTCAGTTAATGAGGAAGGGAGAGTAATTATCAGCCTTTGGAATCTCTGACCAATCAATTCAGACTCCCGTGACAATTATTATTTTGCTTGATGGGGTGACAGATGAAATATTTTATAACTGTCCTCAGTTTAAAAACTAGAAAATTGAGCCTCAAGGTCACCAGAACTAGAGTCAGGTACAACATGAGGTATTATCTATAGGGAGTAAAAAATCTACATTATGAACCATTTCTCAGTAGGAAATGGCACAAACTCTTTATTCTGGAAGTAAACTCATTAGATTATGACAAAATTATAATTAATATCAAATACATAAATTACACATTATCAATGTTTTTTCAATAAACAAATCTACTAGATTTAAATAATTGTGTCATCTTAATGTGATTTTTAAATAGATCTTCTAAGTTTCTTGAGAGATTTACTTAAATTAACTCGGATTAAAAAAGTGTACAGTATATTTTCTGAGGTTTTGTCCCAAAGGGGAATGAGTTAATGATAACTTTTCCTTTTTATTCTCTGCTCAACCACAATCCAGACAAAATCTGAACAATAAATTTTGCTCCTGGGCTGAAATCCTGTATGACAGGTCACAGCCCAGGGCGAAATTTCAGAGATGAGCCACATAAGCCCTGAAAATAGGAGCTGATAATGATAACAATCACTGACAAACCTTTAACCATGCCTGTGCTAGTGTGTGTCACTATAATACAATTTTGTATGTTAAACAACAGATGTCAAACAGAAGAAAGGAAAGAGGCCTTTGCTTTTCTTCTGTTGTGGACCTTGTTCTTCCAAAGCAGCCATTTTTTCAGTTGCCATGACAGTGTTAATAGGAGTTTATCATTTTCCCATGCCTGCTGCATACTAATGAGGGATCAATTCATGAATGTTATCTGTAAGGCTGGGAAGGGTCCAGCACCACAGCCCCTGGTGCTTTCAGTGCTTGGAGAGGCACCTCCAGCCACAGCCCTGAGCTGAGTTTTATAAGGAGTAGAGTTTTGCTGGTCACCTTTAATCCCTGGCTCTGTGGGGATATGCAGCAGACAGAGCTAATGACTGAGTGTAGCCACCAAAAAGCTGGATTTGCTATTTCCTGATTTATCCCAGGGAAAGGCAGCTGTGAAATAGTCACAGAGATAAGGGAGTCTCAGCTGCACAGCCCGGGGAAAGCAGAGATTTCTGCGAATTTGGCTTAACTTTGAGACCTGGAAACTTTTTATTTGGAGTATTTTGTTTTAAGCAGGGAGTGGAAAGGCAAATCACACCTTGTGAAGGAAGCACAAGGGTCTCAAAGGCATTTTTGTGGGGTATTGTTTGTAGTGGGATTGATCCTGCCCCCACCAACCACTTTCCTCAAATCCAGTGTGAAAATAGATGAAGCAACTGAGATTAGGAACTGATTGAAGAGCTGGTGGGGGCATGATTAATGTGATGCTAAACAGTTTTACTCTAAAAGTTAAGGAAAGTTTTGCTTACGGCCCAGCCCAAAATGGAAAAATTCAGCCCCAGATGTAGTGGCTTTTCCTCCTCATCAGTTCATCAACTGCACTGGGAAACATGTTTTTGAATTGATGATTGTTGATGTTTATGCCAGGATTTATTGTTGGTATCAAATTGTGATCAAAACAAGATATTATTTGAGCTGTATAAGACTTTCAAAGACATATATCATCACACTGATAATGCCGTGGATTTCTAGATGTAAATTTTTCAACCATTTGCTTTGTGGGTTTGTGGGTTTGTTTTGCTGCTGTAAAAGCCCGAAGAAAGGAGGGGAGAGAATTTTCCCCTTTTCTCCACATGGATATTTTTTTTTAAAGAAATCTGAAAGCATTTTGGCCTTTATTCTTTTTCTTTTTGTGTGTGTGTGTTATTTGCAGTTGTTCTTTTATCATTATCTTCAGGAAGCAGCATTACCATGCTGCAGATAAGAGGCACATCCAGATGTGCATATCAAAGGATGAACAACTACTTATTAAGAAAAACTTCTTTTACGCCGAGCAAGGTTCAAAGGAACAGTAAAGTCTATGGCATAAGTGACAAAACTGTCTGGCAATTCTGTGCATTGTCAACCTAATGCACAGAACCAGGGGGAGAAAACAATTTCAGGCAAAAGAAATGCTTGCGAAATGCCGGTAGAAAGACAAAAAGACATTCAACTTAAAGGGCAAACGCCCTTCTAGGAGGTGACAACACCACCCATTCCTTTAATTCTCGTGCATTAAAACAAATTAAGTTAAAGTTGTTAAAATACGATTTTTTTTTTCCCCCTGTAACCTATTTTTAACAAAAGGCTCCCAGAGCAAGGCAGGTTAAGGCAGACTCGTGTGTTCTCATTTGTGTAATGCTGGGAAATGTATGAGCTTGCAGTGACTGTGTGGCAACATATTCCTGTATTACCCATATCTTCATAAAATATTCTGCTCTCTCTTTAAAGGCAAAGCATGTTTAGCTGGCTGTGTCACTGCCAGTTCTGCAATCCTGTCATAATTCAGAGTTTGGATCTGGACTTGGAGCAATCTTAAGCAGGGTGAGCCCTTCTCTAGCCATGACCAGTGTCATCAGTGCCTGGGGCATTCCCAGCTCTGTCCTGCTCAACGAGGACAGCAGAGACAAGCTGATGCTAAATGGTTTTACTGGTAAAATGGCTACGAGCACAATTTTTCCCTTCTTTTTGCGCCAGACGGTGCAACCTCCTTTCTTTGGGGATGCCTATCACAAAACAGTAGGGGAACAGGAGGAGATTTAATGCAGTAAATGCTGTTCTTTCTGATTCAGTTGCAGGGTTTGACCACTAATGTTGTGCTTTATCTATTACCTGCAGCAAAAGTACCAACTCTGTCTCTGTTGCATGCTCAGAGTCATGGGTTTAGATTTGCTGAAGTGTGTGAAAATCAGCTTTTTTCCTCCTCTGTTTCTCCTGCTAAAATTTGGGAAGACATCTACAAGGAAGGGCTGTATTTTCTCAGGTGGAATCACTGCTTTCTGACAGCCCTCCAGTGTCAGTGAAATAGCTGGACATGAACATCTGAAATTATATGATAATTTTAGGAGCTGCTGCATGTAAAAGTGCTGCTGAGGTTCAGCAGGTACTCAGGACTCATCCTGCAAGTGATGGGTGAAATTCAGTAGCAAGCAGCAATATTTTTTCCTTGTTCTTTGAAAGGCCTTTTGACAGATTGATTATTCCTAATCAATCTTTTCCTGCGAGTAAATAGAAATAAAATCATATTCAGGTTCACATCCTGGCAACAACACAAAATATGATAGTTTAGCAGCTGCCAGAATCATTGCAAGTTTCTGAGCTCTTTTCATTTTTAGCTCTGTTGAAAATATGAGATTGCATAATGCACTACTATGGTTTATATAACAGCCTCACATGGCTTTACGTTATAATTTCACATCAGTTTTACCTCAGAGTTTCTAACAGGTCAAGTAACCTTCTGATTTCATTTAAAGTTTCCATTATTCTCTCCTGAAAAGGAAAATCTAGCTCTTGTTTGGACAGCTTTGGTAACTCCAAAGGAAAAATTGGGCATTATAGTGAATACAAAAGATTCACTTTCCATGCATTAGGCTTTTGAATTGCTTTCTTAATGCAAAGTTGGACAGGAGAGTATAGGCAGGGAAAAAAGATCATTTTGTGTCCATGGTCAGATGTCAATATTGACAAAAATAAATGGAATGTAACAATAGATCCTTGCAAAGATGAAGGTCATATGACTAAAATGTCTAACCAGACACTATGGCTGTATCTTATTGCTGTTTGTGATAAATCACTGGGCTTTTCCCCTCCCTTTCCCCCCGGTTGAAAACATGCAAAAAGAGAGTAAATCTGGGATTTCAGCCCATTTTAGGTAATAATACTGAAGGTGAATCAGAACTGAAGCACTTAGACAATTAAAATAAAACTACAATAAAAAATAGAATCAAATAAAAAAAGAAAGCAAGAAATAAACCTGAGGAGGTCAGGACTGTTGATCTCATTGTGGTCTGTGCACATCACTCCCCATTTTGTGTTTTTAAATTTATTTCTTCCAGACTTAGATGATGCAAACTGCTCCCTCCCTCCGCCTGGGACACTGGGCTGAATTCCAGTTTGTAAATTGGGTTAATTAGTGATAGTCTGTAAACTCATTGTGGCTTAAACTGAGAGTTTTCTTCTCCTCAGATTTTCTTACCCAAGTCAATCCCTTTACGAAATCGGTCTTTGAGATCCTTCCAGGTTTTTATTTTGCCCGGTTAATATCATTGTTTTAAATGTAAAAAGCAAAGTAATAAGCCAGATGCTGTTCAGCATTTGAGCCTGTTCCCCTAGAGCTTCTTCCCAACGTGAGGCAGCAAAACACAGCCCTGCACAGCCCTGTCAGTCCACAGGTCTGTGCCACCTCGTAGTGGTACTGGGGGTAGTGATCAAGGACTAAACCTCAAGCAAAACCTGCTTTGGTTCATAGAAATAATGGAAAACTCCACTTGTATTTGAGACCTCTGGCTCGGTGACCCTTGAGAGTTTTGAAGTGTCATCATTTTTAGTCTCCAAGCAGTTTCTCACGTCATTGCTCTTCCTACCTCTTCCTTTCTTATTATCTGGAGGTCCATAACAGAGGCATTGCTGGTTGTTTGGTAGCTCTTGTGAGACTGAAAAATAAACTCTTCCATGCCCAGTGTTCCCTGTTCAGAAATATGGACAGACACTCACTGTAAACCAATTTAAAAAAAAAATCAAAAAACCACTTCAAGTACTTTAATTTGCAGCTGATTTATAGACCTGATGAAAGCTGTTTTCTTGACATGAAATAATTTTTTTTTAAACAAATGACTCTTTTTTTTTTTTTATTACCACTACAGTCTGAAAAGTTCCTTATGTCTTGTCTTGCATGTGGAAAAATCCACCCTTAACTTCCCTCCAAAAGACAAAGCAGTGGACAAAGGTTTCCCAACCATGGCATTGTCCTCCCTGAGTGCTGAACAGCCACACCAAGTTTGTTTCAATTACGCTGCCATTTCCTAACTCAATCCAAAATATTTCTTCAAAAGGCTCATCTGGTTTAGGGTCATGATCATAGGTGGAAGGTCAGTTAGTCATTTGCAGAGACATTCACTTCTCACTCAAATAATCTTTCATAAATCTTAAAGGAATGCAATAGTTTATGCCAGGAGAAGCAGGGGAGGAGCAAGAGAGGGGAAGAGATACTTACACAAAACCCATTTCTTCAAACTCAGTCTAAGCATGAGTTTTTCCTCTTTGTACCTGTGAAAAATGAGGTGGTTTCCTCACCTCTGAAGGAAAAGGAGCTTCATTGCTCCTGAGCCCAGGAGGCTTCTGTCCAGCTGGAGTGGAGGATCTGCCAGGAAACTTAGGTCAAGGTGCCCATATTCCCTGGTTATTTATATTTTATGCACACAATAACGCTGGGTTTAGCCACTGTCACCTCCCTGTGCCAGCACAGCTGTTGGGGGGATGTGGAGGAAAAAGACTGGGAAAAATCCACCTGAAATTTCAGCAAAAACAACGTGTCATGATCACTTTATTTTCTGATTTGCTCAGTTTGGGGTGTGGAGGCTGTGCCTGACCCAGGCCGTGTGAAGGGACCTCTGGATAAAAGCTGAGGGCTCCAAATGGCCCTGGTAGACATGGAACCAGGTGTCCTGAGAGACCACCTCCATCTGGCTACAAGAGGATGCTCTGAACTGCCACCTCCTGTCCACCTGGATCTCAAAAGCCACCTTGGCAGAGCTGCCAGTGACTGTGCTGGGGGAACTGGCTGCCTGGCCTCATCTCTGGTGGGATAATTTCAAGCGCTGGCAATTTTAATGCAATGCCAACAGGCTTTTGCAGAGGTTTGGGCAAACTCATTTCTCTGATTCTGAATTTAAATAGTAACAACGTGGAAAATTCTTATTTTGAATGTGGTCAGTCTGGCTCCTAGACTGCAGTAAGTAGCCTGGGGCTTATCTGATCCTGGTCTAAATATGAGCCTGTCCCAGAAAGCCAAAAGTGCTGCCACTGAATGGCAAAAGAAAAGTACATTAAACAGACAGTGAAAAAAAATATTTATCAGATGCAAAGAGTAGAGGAAGAATTCCCGGTGTACTGTTAGTTGTACTGGAAAATGTACAGAAATTGCCTCAGTGCTTCAATTTTCTTGTGTAAAAAAAGAAAAAAAAAAAAAAAACAAGAAAGGTTTAGTTATACTTGTTCCACAGGAGTGTTTTCCCTCACTTAGAATAGTTTACGAAGCTGTTAGAAAAGATGTCAAGTGTTAGCAGCAATATATATGCATTGGTTTTGTTTCTTAAAAATAAAATATTACTAACTTCAAAAATCTATAGATTTATCCAGTGAAGGCAGAACTTTTAGTGCCTCTAATAAAAAATATATGGGCTGATTCTCCCCTCATGATTATTGGTAGAGCACAACAAAAGAGTTCTGAACATGGGTTTGATGATGAGGTGTGAAATGTTTCAGTGATTTGTTTTGTGTTTGTTCCTTTCATTTCTAGATCACTCATGACAAACAGCAATGTATCAGCAGGACGAGACAATTTACCACTGCATGAGCTAAAAGGGGAAAAAAGTTCCATACATTTTATATCCCTTTTGTAGTCACTATAGTGCACTAAAGATGACCGTGGGTCACAATGCTTGTGCTCAGCAGAGTTTATGTGTTAATAACTTCTTCGGATGATCTCACCCTATTTATTTTAGGGTCCTTAGAGAAGGATGACTTTTGTCTGTGATTTCTTTGCTAACAACCTCTTTCCTCACGTGATTCAAAAAATTACTTTCTTATTAAAATAAAAAACCCCAAACCCCTCAGCTGAAGCTTTTCCCCCTTCTCAGCTGAATGGATTTTTCCTTTGTTTGTACATGACAATTTGGGGGGGGGAGAGTTTTGTGCTTAAACTGCTCATGTGACTGTGTCACATGCGTATCAGCTACAAAAGGAGCTTTGGCATGTTATGTATAAATCTCCATTAAGAGAGAAAATAGGAAAGTTTTACGTGACTGGTATCTCATTCACAATAATTAACTCATTAACCATCTCAAACCACTGTACAGTTGAGGTCAGAACAACCAGGTGAAAGCAGCACTTTGGTCACGTTGTGGTACCTACAGGGATAGTCAGTATTAGTGTTCACAGTTTCTAGTTGTGTTATAAAGTATGATGATATAAAGGAAGTCTTTATAAATTATGAATTTTAAATTTAGAGCACTTTGTCCCGATTTACTCAGGAAAGGAGACCTGTGTGATAACATGGTATCTGTCTCTCTCTGTAGACATTTCTCCTCGAGCAGCTCTAGAATTTGTTGCCTGGTCTGACCTGAGTTTGATGGGGAGGCAGAAGTCTCAGAGATTGTGATGCATTTCATGAAAAGAGCTGGATATCAGAGAAGGACATTTGTATTTCCAGACTGCAGAAATGTGTCAGCTGATGTGATCTAGTCCTTAGGGAACCTCTAATTAGGTTCTATCCCACCTCCTCTAACCCCAGCACAGAAAATACCCCGGGCTGTGTCTTCCTGGCCCACACTTTATTTTCCAGGGGGACCTGGGCAGCAGTAGAGCCCCAGAGGAGCCCCAGGGTCTGGTGGGGAGGTGAGGCCACTGCTGACCTCCCCAAAACACCAAAACCCTTGTCTCCACTTAGTTATCTCACTGTCAAATCCCCACTGCTGGGTCTAAAGCGACACCTTCACAGAGGTGAAGACAAATCCTTGAAGGCCCTGGTTCAGGAAAGCTCTGAAACATGCACAGGTTCAGAGATGTGTAAATCCCAGGATCTCAGGGATTGTTTTCTTCACATATTAGACCACAATCATGTTTCCAGTGTAAATCATTAATTTAAAAGTTGCTTTCCCTAAACATTCTCTTTTATATCCACAGCCATTCTCACTATAAGATCTCCCCCAGCAAGGAAATCCCTTACAGTGGACACCACCACAAGGACATGGGGGCAACCAAGATATTTTACTATAAGGTGGGTTTTTTAAATCTGAAACAGACACTGTAGTTTGTTCCCAGCCCTCCATCTGCCAAAGACCCACAATCCCTTTTCATCTTCTACCACATAAAACTCAAAAGCAAGCTGCTGACACAGCAAGGATATCTTTATATCATCCGTTAGCATTTTATGTTCATTTTGAGTTAAAACTTTGCTGAAGGCAGGTTCCACCCTCTGAGAGAGTGTCACCACATCCCTGGCAATGCACAGGTAACTTGCTTTTCAGAAACCCAGTGTAACTCTGCTGTAGGATGGTGACTACTCAGGCAAGATTCCTGTTTTAATATTATGGGAACCCTCTGAAATGTCCTGTGCTCAGTCAGGGCTGAAGAAGTGCTCTAGTGACTTAGACGTATCAGGTTTATTCCCTCAGCCAAGCATGTGTTCTCAGAGAAGGGAGAGTGGTGAGAGAGGTCTAAGGGATGTCTCTCTTCAGATGAAGAGAGAAAAGGACAGTCCAGGTGCCCTGATTTGCTTCTCTTCCCTTTTTGGCAGACACTGGAGCTGAGGGGTTGCTGTCATTAAGCTGTAAAAGCAGGAGTCTGCATGAGAAGGAAATGGGCACATAAAGCCATCCCCTACAAAAGGTGACATCCCTGAGATTATTCTGCCTTTAAGAGGCTTTTTAATTTGTCCATGGGTGAAAGGAAATGCGGCTTTTGTGCAGAGGTTCTGATAAATCTTTTTATGACAAGAGGCACTGGACAAGTCGTGGGGGCAGGTTCTCTGCAGGTGTGAAAAGTGTCTGTGGCCAACTGAGCCACGCAGAGCTGTCAGCTGAGTGTATATCTCTGCTGGAGAGACAAGCAAAGCATGGCTTAACCTCCAAATGGCTTTGACAATACATTTTGGGAGTTTTTTCCTTTGGTATCACAGCCTATCTGAGAGATACGCTTCTCTTTTCATGACACAGTAATAATGTTGGAGCAAGGTGGAATCAGGAGGTGAAGGTGAAAAATAAGGAGTAGGTGTTATCCCAAGAAATCTCTGTCAGTGTCTGCACAATTTCCACTTGGGACGAGTTTGCTCCACCACTTGGGGCTATAATTCATTGCCAGGGGTATGACAGGGGCTGGTTGTGCATCATCCCCAGAGGGAACTGTAATGTTCCCTAAAAACCTAAGGGTCCATGTCCACCCTTACTAGTGTTTGAAAGTGGAGTTAAAGCATGTTGCTTTGTGGGGGAGAAGGAATCCAACAGATCAGTCCAGGCTGTGTATAACCACCCCAGCATTCCCACACCTTGGCAAGCACCAGTGAACTGTGAATTTGCAAGGTCACTCAGTTGCAAATTGATCTAGACCTGCTTCTGCATCTTCTGAATCCCCTGGCTACATTATTTTGGTCCTTCATCTTCGTTGAATGGAATCTTTTCCTTTTGGGCTGGTATGAAACTCCTGCTTGCACTTAGTTCCATCAGCAAGCAGCAGCTTGGTTTGGTATTCTGGGCAGTTTATAAAGGAAGTCTCACTGAAATTGCTGTTTAGAGTCATAACTGAAAGGCACTTCCTTTCATGCCTCACTTTAAATGCAGTTCTGATGGTTGCTAATCATAAATGCAACCTGGTCCCTGCACTTGAAAAAGCTGGGAAAGCACATAAGCGATTCTGGTATTTTCTTCTTCCATGAAAAATGCCCAATGTCCTGTATTTGCATGGTCGTTAATGTGATTTCACTCTGGCCTGCTAAGCTCTTTTCAATCTACTGTAGGTCTAATTGTACAATTTTTCCACAGAGAAACCCCAGCTTTTCCCCTTTCCCTGGCACAGAACCGCTCCTGCTGTGACCCTGCAGCCGGGCTCGGTGTCCCAGTGGGGTGCAGGGGGGGGCACTTCCAGCCCCACTTCCTTCTCCAGGCAGGGAGCAGGGCGGTCCCCAGGGCTTCCCCTGCTCCCCCCAGGCACTGCCTCCCTGGCTTTGCCAGCTTCCAGCCACACCTGCTCAAGGCCACTAAAGCCTTTTATGAGAAAAACGCCTTAATACCTTCCAGTAAAAATCATTGCCGAGGCTCCCACCCCCCGTGCTCCCTTTCCGTTCCCTCTGCAGCTCCCAACCCAGTTCCCTGCTGGCATGAGCAATCTCATCCCTGGGCTTGATACATTTGGTATAAACATTTCCTGAAGCTCATAAACACCTTTGTCATTTATCAGTGCAGTGAGAGATGTTTATTGCCCAAATAGAAAACTCTGATGGGATTAGTGCTCCTGGAGACTGATCCCATGTGGTGACGCTCCTCAAAGAAGGGCTAAATTTGGGGCCAGGTTTTTATTTTGAATATGAGGGGCCCCCCACTTTTAATTACTCATAGTGATGATTGCAGCTTCCAGCACGAACTGGTGAGCACTGTCTGAGCAAAGCTCATTTTACAGCAGTTCTGGTATGGACCAAATTGAAGGAGGTAAAAGGAAAGGGTTGGGGCAGTGGGGGAGGAAGAGGAGATCTATAACTGGCATGTTAATAAAACTCCAGTTTGTCACTTCAGCAGCACACCCTGAGTGTAATAACCAAGCTTCCTTTCTATACCCCCTATGAGTTCCTTTGTATTGACAGATGCCATTTGTTCATTTACGACGTGATAATAAAAACCTTCAGCTTTACTGAATGTTGTTCTTTTCCTCCCCTGACACTGGGGCACCAAATGGTTTGTACTGCACTCAGCAGGCACTTTTCATTAAAGATCATGCCATGAAAATGAACTGTATTTGAAAACCATTTAGTAGCAAAAGTTCTGGGATTGAATAGGCTGCACATAAACCTTCTCTGGCGAGGGAGCAGCTTCCTGGGTGCCTCACACATGGATGCTGGAATAATGGGGGGTCTTTATGTCCAGGCAGCATTTGAGAGTCCAACTGCTCAGATTCCTGTAGTAGTGATTGTATATTGGTATCAGTTTCCTGTGATTTTTTTTTTTTTTAATCTTTAGCTGACTTTAAATGCCTCAAAAATCTTTCTTTGGGCTTATCTGTACTTTAAACTTGTGATTTCAGAGGTTTCCAGAGGTTTTCACAGGCACACAAATTAAGCCTAAAGTGTAAATTTGAATGGCTGAAACCTAACATTTGAATTGATAATTAAGCCTTTATTCAGGAATGCTTGTAAACATCAGCTCAAACTATATTTTTGAGTACTAGTCAAAATTCAGGTTGGCAGCACCTGCAAATGTGACTTGATTTGCAAAGTCAGAGAATTCTTTGAATTCTCATTGACCTAATCAAAATACAAATGCACAGCTTAGGGCTTGATTCACCTTTGAAAATTAGGGACATACATTTGTAATAATTTGTCAAAAATATAGCACTCTAAAACAAGTAAAAAATTTGCAGCAGATAAGAAAAGCAATGAACATAATTCGTTCAACACATTCTATTAATTCATTTTTATCCTGGAGAATAAATAGTATTTTTCTCTCACTCTGGAGAGGAATTAGTTGTAATTTAGTAGCCAGATGCAGGTTTTGCTAGGAGTAGTAAATTTAAGTTTATGAAAACTAGTAACGCATAGAAATAATTTGCATGAATTATTCACAATTATTATTTAAATAATAAAAATATTATTGAAGCAAAAATAATTAGCTTCATAATGAAATAATAACAAAAAACCAAAGCACAGCCACACACTTTCTAAATATTATCAGAGTGCTCTCAGTATTCTACCCAAGGCAAAAGTCTAGAAACACATCATCACCTTTGGCAATGCTGCAATATGACAGGGTTAGTCTCTTTTTTTATTATGATTTTAATCCCCCATACTTCACTGTATTTGGCAACATATCTGTAAAAAAGTGTTTGCTAACACCCCCAAAAAAGGTAATAATAACTCTTATCATCCTTCCCTGATCATCCAGGAGACTTTTATCACCAACATTATCACTTGTTGCCAAACAAGCAGGGAGATGTTAGCCCGGAGGATGGAATAGTTTAATCAGGGGGAAACAATTTGCAGTGCACAGATCTCAGCTGGTTCCCTTTCATCTGCTCTCAGTTACTCAGCAACTCCTGAAAATCTGTTTTGTAGCTGTAATAAAATTCATTCTATGGTCTCGCACGCACACACCAAATGGTTTCGCCTAATTCCAAAGTGTTACAATCATCTGGAACAAAGAGAGAATTCATAAGTTTGGAAGGAGGGTATTTTGGTTTGGTTTTTTTTTAAATCACATAAATAATATTTGTCTTAAATAAAAAAAAAAAAAATCAAAGGGTGGGGACCCTTCCTGTTTCATCCCTTATGAAAAAAAAACCACCAGAAAGTGGTCAAGTCAGACAAATTGTTGAAAATGTAAATCAACTTCAAAGTGGCATTAAAATTTTAATATTCAAAACTCAAACTGTCATAGTAACACAAGGTTTTAAATTCTGTATCTCCCTATTAAATATGTAAAATTTTTAATCACTGAAATTTTTAATAGTCACATTCCTAGAACTGCAGGAAAAGGAGGAATTTCTGGTATTAGCACAGGTAAAAGCCTCTGTGAAATCTCTTCCCGATCTGAAATCTGTGGGATTCTCCACAATTATTTGAAGTGTGTATTTTTGTCCTTGTGCTCTTGGAGCAAATCCAGTGCCAAGACATCTTTTGACTCAAAGGGACAAGACATTCTGTTAAAACATTTGGACTTCAGATTGAACTTCTTTGTTTGAAGCACTGAGTAACTTCCTTGCTCAAGTGCTTTGCTGAATTGGGAATAACCCCAGGATGTCACACTGACTTCAGATGACACAAAACTGCTTTTGTGGCATTAGAAATGAAGTTTCCCTTGGACTTTATTTGTTTGCAGTCCTGTAGTCAGCATATTCAGTTATATTCGTTAAATGCAGTGTTGAACTCTATTTCTCTGTCTTCTAGTGTGATACTGAGATAAAAATGTCAAAAAACCATTTTTATTTCATTTTTATTCTCTGTCATGTGTCATTTAAATTTCAACCTGTAATTCCACAGCCTGTGCATGAACTTCAGGCTTGGTATATGGTTTGCAACACATGGAGTTTTACTAAGTACACTGGAAGTGTAGATAGAAGTGCAGAAAACAAGAGGAAATGAAGGATGTGCTCATGGATTGTGTAGCAGGATTTGGGGTTGGTTTCAGTGCTGAATTAAAAGCCTCTTTTTATTGTTTTATTTACAGAGAGAGTAGATTTGGATTGTTTATCTTTTCATTTTTTAATGAAAGCCTATGAAATCTAGCTGGTTACAATCAGCTTCCAAACTGGACTCAGGAGATTATAGCTGCAGGGTCTGGATTTATCTCTAGATTTACAACATCCATCTGATCATATAATCCATATTACATGTGTTCTCACTTTGACTATTAAAAAGCAACAGTTATATTTATTCAATAGCCCCTTTTCCTTAGTATGCCCACAAACAAGCAATTACTTATTGGCATGTTTTTGCTAGAATACAAATAATTTCAACTTAGTTGGAACTGTCTATCAACTTTCAATTTGCTGCCTGAGCAGGGCTATTTCTTAAACTTTGATTAGACCAGCAATATCTTTTGTAATATGTCTTAAGAAAGTGCCCTGTGACACTCTTTAAACCCCTGTACATCCGAATATAAGAAGTGGAAATACATGTCTAATGTTTTTTCATATTATCTTATCTCTTCCTCTTGCACAAAAATGACTTTTGCTGAGTGACTGATAACATCTCTGTCTGAGCACAAAGCTGGGGTTAATTCAAAATGTTCCTCGCTCTTCTCAGGCTCAACTGCTCCTCAGCACAACCTGGGCCGTTATTGTGGTCATGCAGCAGCCAAAAAGAGAAAGTGCTTGGTTCACCCTAAAAAAGGAACTGGTGGAAACCTATCTACAGTAAATCACAGAGCGAGCAGAGCAGGCAGGGCTGGGGCACCAAGGAAAGCAAAGGGAACCTTCCAATTCCGGTGAGTAAAAGCAAAGCAGTTGGGTTGGGTCAGGATGTCTCTCCAGACTGGGCCTGTGAGTTACATCAGTCCCTGAAAGAGATTTTTTGTTCACTTCTTTACAAAGGGGACATGATTCAAAGATTCAAATGCTCAACTTCCAGCCAGAGAGTGATGGTGTAGAAGTTCATCCCAACGTGTGGGGTAAGAGAGAAGTTAAGGGGTCAGGCTGGTGATGGCCAAGGGCTGGTTGGTTTCTAGCATTGTTTTCTGTCAGCTAAAGCACTGTGGTTGTCTGCACCCCCCACCCCACGGCTCTGGTGTCTTTACTCACTTTACTGGCATTTCTGAAACCCCTCACCTCAACCCTCCCGATGTGTGTGAGGGGTTGGGCAGCTCACAGCTGACACGAGGCAGCTCCAGGCTGTGTCTCACTCTCCAGCTGCATTGAACACAAACAGCTGAACAGGAGGGGATAATCCAGCCACCAGTCTCCAGGAGCTGCTGTTGGAATTCACGGTTTGTTCTGTGTCCATGATTTGCACACCGTGGCACAGGAGTCAGCACAGGTTCTGTACGGGGCATGAAAGGGGCACGTGTGGCCTCTTGTGGACTTCTGACAACATCCTTTCCATCAGATTTAACATCTTCATGTGTTTTACACATCTCACTACACACCACCATCAATGAAAATCCTACAATTTCAGTTGTGCAGAGGGAGCGTGTTGGCTGAGGACACTGAGAGCCCACGTTCATGTCCTCCCTCAAACAAACTTCCTGGGCAACCTTGAGCAACCTCCCTGCTCTCTCTTTGCCTCAGTTTCACCCTTTATGCAGGAAAATGTGCAGATGAAAATGTTTCCCAATGGTAGTGTGATGTTGTGACATATCATATTCAGATACTCTGTAATGGGGACCATATAAATTCCACTGCTACTTTATCTGATCCAGCAGTCATGAGTCTGCCTGTCTGAAAGTTGCTGCTCTCGATAAGAAAACATTCCTGCTCTTGAAATTCCTTTTGGAGAAAAGAGTAAGGAAGGTCTCAATCATGTTCTGGTGAGCAGGTGCCTGGGCAGTAGCAGATTGATGGTCACTAGCCCAGTGCTGGCACTTTGTGGGGTGAGAGTCTCTGTCCATGTGCATCATGGTCCCTGGACAGGCACCTTCTGCCACCTTTCTGCAATGCCAAGGCAGCCCCTGGAGCCCAAACCACTGGTCATCTCTTTTCAACAAACTAGACAGAAGTTACTTTCTCAGGAGTTTGGTTTGTGGTGTTTTTCTAAAGCAAAATAATGGAAATTAGTTATTCTAATCTCATTTGAAAATTAAATTCCAATGTGCTTAAACAGGTATAAAAGCTCTTGATTTTACCCACTGCAATACCCTCTGAATATCTTTGTTCTCTGTGGGGTGACAGCTGACTGAACTCTGATACGGTGCTGTATTATTTATCTTGTGGTGTCAAACCAGCCAAAAGCACTCCAGAACACACATTTATTACTCCACGTGCAAACAAAAAAAAAGAGGTTTCCAGGTTACAAATACCAATGGCAACACTGGAAGGGTCTCAGCCAGGCAGACAGGGTGACAGTGTCCATGCAAATCCCTGGAGAAATGCCACTAGTGCTCCTTCTGAGAGCTCAGACACTGTCCACATGAGCTTCTGATCCCATGGCACCAAAGTCAGAAAGACTTGTAGTTTTTGTTCCCAAATTCTCCCCTTTCCCCTCTACCTTTTCATTTCATTTCACTCTGTACAGTCAGTCCTACAGGGTTAATTTAAATAACGTGTTTATTACTCCAGCAGTTCACAAGAACCATGACTTGTCTAGTTCTGTTTATAGAGCATGTAATCATTAGAATAAAATAACAACAAAGATCAAATCACCATCTGTATTTAAAACTGACCTCAAGTCTTTCCCGTGACAGAAATACTGCTGTGAACACCTTCGAAGATTTGGGCAACTGAACTACAGCCTTTTCCATTTTTAACAATATCCATCGTTACCTTTTTTTATGGTGGGGTTTGCTGTGTACTTTTATTTATATTTTGTTGCTATGGTAGTTGCTTCTGGTTCTGAAAGGTGGGGATGTATTGTCAGTCGACCTGAATCAGATTAATTGAGCTCCTTCTGATATAAAAATCTCAAATCAATACAGTGTTCGCCTTGTAAAATGCACTTTTTTGGTTGTTGTTTAATGCCTCCTGAGATCAGATGCATTAAAATCCACGTAGAACTAACTTTTCTTTCTCTTCTCACCCCCACACTTCCCCATATGTGGTTTTGATTTTCCCCCCAGGGTACCTATGGGAGGTCTGGAAAACTCTTGGGAGCTTTCAAAGAATGTTAATATGTATAACACTGCATTTTTAGATTTAAATACTACATGTAAAGATCTTTCTTCTTGAGGATAAACAAGTAAAGCTGCTAGTTAAAAACTGTTTGCAAGAAAAAGTTCTCTCCTACCATAAAAAAGCTTAATAACATTTAATTGTGTTTCATAGTATTTGGCACCCATAGCATTAAGCATTTACAGTTCCTTGTAAAATGTCTGGGCAACACTGACTTTTAATTCTCCTGAGTTGCTCTCTTTTTTTTTCTCCCCTTGATAACAAATTTCTACCTAATGCTCCAGTACAGCATTTGCTATTCAATCCTTGAGCATTTTGTTTGCCTGAGAGTAGAATCTGGTCGGTGGTATCTGAGCTGATCTTAACAAACCTCATCTCTCTGCTTGATACTCACTGTGAGCACCGAGATTGCAATCACAACTGGGGGCAGAGCTTTTTTGCTGTAAGTAATTCTACAGATAACAAGAATAAACATTTATAAGATCAAACTCTCCAGCTCAAGCACAAAGACCCAGCACCTTTGGGTAGATGGCAATTTTGTGGTGACAATCAACATGCATTAAGTTATTGGTTATAGCTGCACTCCCTCATTTTATCCTCACTTGAAAAGTTGGCTACTCAGTGCTTCAGATAAAGACTGTGAAATTTGATCACTGGAACTAAAATGGATGGCTTAGCTGCCTAATCTCCTCCATCCCGTTATCATCAGCTCCCAATCCCCTCCCCACACCATCTTCAAAATTGGGAAACAGCCCCAGACTTATGGGAATATGTGCTGGGTTAAAGTAAACAATTCTCACAGACTGTGTGGCCTCAGCCACAGGTGGACCTGGTGGTGAGTCCCAACCAGGGAACATTAACTTTTGGGAAGATTATGGCGCCTTTGTCTGTCAGATCAGCTTGTTAAAGTTGGTAACTGATTGTCTTGATAGTAACAGCATCTGAAAACATCTGATAATATATTGCTAACTTGTATAATCTGTCTTTATCCCAGCAAATTGCCTCTGAAGGCTAAATCCTCACAGACAAGGTGTGCATTTACAGGGGGAGTTTAACATGTGCCAGGAGAATCAGATCTCTCTCATCACCCACCAGTGCAGCACATGGACAGGGTAAGGAAAGGTGCTCACAGCAGCACTTTGACTGCACTCCTGAGATGGAGATCAGGCTGGGTTTGGGCTTTGTTTGGGGTTTGGATGCTTTTTCCCAAAAGGGACTATTTCTCCACAAATGCAAATTAATTAATTTTTTTTTGTTGTTGTTTTTTACAGGATTGGTTATTGATCCCTTCCCTGTGGATACACAGACTCAAGGGGAGGAACAACCCCAGATGTGTTTCCTTTGTGCTGGATTTCTGACCTTCACCAGAGGGGATTCTGTGCCCATAACCTGGTATACTTCATGCTTCTTCCAAAGAAAACTTCCCAGCTTTTCTAAATGCACAGAGGGTTGCTGCCTTGCCAGGGCACATGTTTGATTAATGGAACTTCCCTTATCAGAATCACTGAGTGAGAAGAAAAAATAATAAGTTTACTACTGACATCACATGTCCCTTTGACTTCTATAGACCTTACTGAGTTTTACAAAGGGGAGAACAGTAATCTACATTTTCCTGATAACAATAGTAAAGTACAACTAAAATCCTGGTTTAATATGAGTGTTTATTCCATACTGCAGGAGCATATAGGCACTTACATAATATCCCAGGTTTCAGTTGTATTAGGAGCTGAAAATAATTTTAGCAAATAAAAAGTGCTTTCTTTTCCAAATTGCTACAGTCTCTAGGTGAGAAAAGATAACAAACTGGGACAGAAAGCAAATGGATTGGGTTAATGATCTGAACCTCTGGAATTTTCAGCAATATATATTTATCATTAGGTTTTAACTGGACAACTTATTGGGCATATTGACAATATACCCCCTCTACATTCTCTACTAATGCACTTCCAAAAGATATGAGCTGCTGCTAATTAAGGCAGTTGGGATTAAGGAAATCATGGGCTATTTTAATATATCATTATTATACCTTATTTCTTCTATCTAATTTCAAATCAAATGTCCTCTATCCAAAAAGAGAAGCATTTCAGACCCTGCATTCCCCATCCCCCTTACACAACCAAGGACATATTTAAAACTTAAGGGTAAATGTTCCATAAAACACTGCCCAACCCTTTGCAAATTCCCTGCATAACTCTCAATGCATCCTCTAACTTTAGTCCACCCCTACTCCAAAGTTGTAATTTGCCCTCCAGTCCTTTTCTTTCTGTGTCTCTCTTTTTTTACAATCTTTGAGATGGCAATTAACTCAAGAGATGCACTTAGAGTTTTGCTTCAATTACAGATCCCTCCTCTCCAGCTCTCTGCTCTGCTGCTTTATGCTAATTTAATTGATGCATGAAGCATCAATTCTTTAATTGTTCCCTCCTTATCTGAGATTTGCCTCATGCTTTTCACCCATGGGTATGGTGATCCACATCCCACATAGTCCCAAAGGCAGAACTGACGTTTTGTTTAAGAAAATCCCTTGGGGCACAATCACCAACGCTAAAGAAAAAAAATAGCAGTATTAGTGCTGACCATTAATAGTCTTTTTCTCTCCATAGAGCCGACAAAGCTTCACAAAGAGGAGTAAAAGTTGTTATCTGCATTTTCGAGGTAAATGAACTGAGGCAAAGAGCAGAAAGTTACACCTGATAGATCCGGACAAAGATTTGATGTGGAGCAGTAGAGGTTTGGAGGATTTGATGTTTGAGGACACCATGCCCTGTTTTTCCTTAGATGGTGATATAAAAGGGTGATATAGCTGGTCTACAAGGGTTGGTATGACTTTCCTTTCTCCTGCACGTCCTTCACTTTCGTGGACTTTGTCCTCAATACATTCAGGGGATATTTTGAATAAAATGTTTCACCTTCTGTGAACCTCAACACTTCTGTCTTCAGTTTAACTCTGTCAATGCATTCCATCCCAGAATGCCAAGGTATCCCTTTTGTCTTTCCATGAAAACACTTTGGTACAGAACAGATTTAAGTAACAGGCTGAGAGAGAAATATTAGGTTGAGATATCAGATATTAAGGTACCAAATGCTCTGAAACAGTGACTGGAATAAACAGCATGAGATGCCCTTCAGAACTTGAAGGAAGCAAAGAGTGCCTGTCTCCATGCCAGCAGTCCTGACTGAAAAATTATGCTGGACCTAATGTCTGCAAAGACAAAATTGAATATGACACTTTCTTACTCCTCAGACCCCAAACTTCTGCGGCTGTATATTAAGCATCCCCCTTGTGAAGTTAAAGTAGCTCATAGAAGTGTTAAGCAAAAAGTCAAAACTTACATGGGAACTGTTACACTTTCTCTGTGTGGCCATAATGAGGTTATTTATGGTACATGTAGGAAAGATTAAAGGTTTTCATAATAAAGAAAGCAAGAGCTCAAGAACGGGGTGCCTCCTAACAGCAGTGACTCTCAAGATGGGATAAATCACCCAAGTAACCATTAAAACTTCAAGAAGATTGCTTGTAAACCTCCAAGCAATGCCAATAAAGCATATTCCTTGCCACAGAACAGTCCATATGGTGGAGCTCAGCAGTTTTTCAAAACTGAGGGCTACTCACCATTTAACCCTCCTGTCTTTTTCCTTCGAGGGCACAGTGCCAGTGAACCACTATGGAATCAATGTGATCTTTAAATGTGGGAGGGACACAGAGAGCAGGCCCAGGAGAAGGGAACTCACCACTCAGAGCATCTCCAGAGATGGGCTGGATTTCTGTGCTTAACAGCTCAGTGCCATTTTTCATTGTGCTCCTTCTTGGGGGTCTCCCATCATAACACAGTCCTAGAGATACATTTTTATGAGCTTCAGGAAGTTAGGAAACTATGCCATGGCCCTTCAAGGTTCTGGGTCATTTGCATTTTAAAAAGTCAAGTCTGCCTGTTCCTTCCACTCTGAAAGGCCAAGTGAAAAGTGTAATAAATAACAATGTGAGCTTGTGTGTGGCACAGCACCAGCAACAGTGTGGGACACAGCCAGGGATCTCTCCACGAGCTCTATACCAGAGGAAAAAAAAAACAAAACAAAGATATTGCTCCTTTTTCTCCTTTTCTTTCTTTCTTTTTTTTTTTTTTATTTGCCTGGTTGGTTGTTTTGTGTTGGTATTATTTTTCTATTTCAGGAAAACCAAATCTAGATTTCCAGACATGACCCTACTTGCTCAGGCTGTACAAAACTAAGTCCTGAGGAAAGTGATGCAGGAGTTAATCTGGGCCAGCACTGGCCTTAGAATAATTTTCCCAGAGAGGGATCGTGCCTGGGCCAAATTGTACAAGAGGGTTTCTCTCATGTTTCATTTCTTTTTCAAGTCTTATTCAAGAGAAGTTATCAGATCTGATCTTTGTGTTAATTCTCAAGCTTGATTTGAGAGAGTGGAACAAGTTTATGAAGAGCCTTAATTCTGCAGTCTCCCCGTGGCCATGTTCAGAGAGCTCCTGGGGAAATCCAGGTACACACTCATTTCCCACAACAGCTTCATTCTCACTGGGGGGGTTTCTGGTGTAATATAATATAAAATATTATAATAAAGATGAGGAAAATCTACCTGTACCCAAATCATTCTTATTTAAGCAAATGTTCAGATTTTGGAAAATATTTTTTTTCCCCAGCTAATGTTATAAGAAAATATTTCTGAGACAGAAAGGGTGTAAATCTAAATCTCTAATAAATACATTAACTTCGGTCCCTTGTAAAAACCAGTGGGAGCAGGACATCAGTACATTCTATTAGTTTTTGTGAGTAATTCCAAAGCTGTGCTGGAGGAATTGTCTTATTCAGTTGAAATCAGTGGATATCTTTGTCCAAGAATTTTGGGGCATATATGAACTGGGATTTAAGAACAGGGATGGATCCAAACCTCCTGTCCATACTAACTAGGCTGTCACAGTCCCCAGTACAATCTCTGGATATCTCAGTGCCTATTATAGAGGCAACCTGCAGACCTGACTTTGAAGTAATGAGTATTGAAGAACCTCGAATGAAAGAATGAAGGAAAAGTTGAGAGGTTTAGAAAAACACCTCTAAAAATGAAGTGAGAACATCACAGGTTGATCAAACCAGAATCCTGCATCTTTCTGGGGAGGAAAGGTAAGAAATAGTGTCAAAAGTCTCACAGGCAACCTGGGGACCAGCACCCACACTCAGACAGGAGTGGGATGGGACCTGTCCCAGGACATGGAGGGTTACTGGGAAGGAGCTTACCAAGCAGTTGGAGTCAAGCAGGAGCCAGTGGGTGGTGAGGCAGGAGCTGGAGGGAGCAGTATCTGTGAAACTCTGGGGCTGTGCTCCTGCCATGGCTTGCACTAATCTAGAAAATTCTAGTCCAACACTTTGAGCATATAAATGGGGACAGTTTCCTGTCTGGGGACACCAAATTGTGTTTCATGCATAGCCAAAGTGTATTTTCTTTGTCTGTGGGAAGGTCAAAGGCACCAAAGGGTCAGATCTACAGTCAGACCAAAGCAGGGGAAGTGAATTGGGAACTAAAAAATTGAAATATTAAATTAAAAAATGTGTGGCAAATATGATGCAAGTCCACAAAAATCACATTTTTATTTACTTCCACTCCCTTACTCCTCAGAAGTGTGAGTGTTGCCAGCGCAGTGTCTGTATCTGACTTTTTTTTTTTAAGTGCTCTCCTGAATGAACCATCCAGAATCATCCAGCAATCCCCCCAGAAATGCCCATGAGATTTGAAGTGCACCTGGAAATCTTTCAAAGGACCCCAAAGATAACTGCACTGGGTCTTCTATTGCATTTCCATTTTATGGCATCTTTTTATATTCTGTAGTTGGCTTTTCTGAATAAAAATGAGGCAGCCTCTTAAGAGGCCTTTTTATTATTTGCATTTGGCAAAAAACAGCCTTAATGAGCTGTTAAGAGTCATTCCCCAGCCCTATTGTTGGCGATGCATGGGAGCCTGTAAAGTGCTGAAAAGCCAAAAGACAATTTATGATCCCTGATGCTGTCCCTTCCTGAGACAATTCCACAGAAAGGAAGATATCTGGGGAGTAGGAAGTCCCATTATGTAAATGCCTGAGTAACTTTTACTGGAGTCATAACTGTGGAATTTGCTGTTTTCATTTCAGAACTGTTCCCACTCCACCTTCCCTGTACCAGCAGCGATGTCGTGCCTGTGCTGCCTGTTCCTTCTGATCTGTAGTGCCACAGAATAAGAAGATGACTCAACGAAAACTCCCCATTCATTTCATTCCCGGGGTTGAATAAATAGCACCAAATTCCAAGTAGACACTAATCAGCTTATGAAACTCCTATTTTTATTTTTTCTGCTTAATATCTGGAGGCAGTGGTCCTTTTGTCAGCACTGGTCATATCAGCCTGGTCCACCCAGATCTGGAACTCAAATTTACTGACACATGGGAACATGGGATAAGAGGGTTATTCAGCACAGTGGGGAAAAAGCCAACCAAAGAGTTTCCCGAGGTTCTGCAGCAGAGGGATGTGAGGTTCTTGGAATTGTTTTCGCTTTGGAAATGGGCAGCAGGCAGTGAATGTCGGAGGTGTTTGTCAGTGACTGACGGTGCCGAGGAGACAATCAAATATTTGTGACAAAGGCAAAGACCTTGGGTGTTATCGTTGACACCCAGACGGCTCAAGAAAAGAGCAAATCTTGCATTCATTGTATCCTCCCTTACTGTAAATGACAAAATGACATCTTTTACCGGGCTCATGTGTATTGATTGGCTGCAGCCCTTACCAACTTAAATATTGTAAATGGGTGAAGGGTGGGTTTGTCTGACAGTAATTAAGTGATCCTCTGGCTTTCTGAGCACAGAGATGACCCAATGAGGCCTTACACCAGCACAATTGTTTCTATTTTGAGAGCTGTAATCACTTCTACTATTAATAAAAAAACAAGGAAGGCATTAATATAATGAAAGATTTAGAAGCCTCTTCTAAGATGTCATTTTTCATACAGGAGATAGTCTCTTTTAACCGTATTTTCCATTCTGGACACTTAATCCAAGCACAACTCAGGTGCTTGATGAGCATGCTGTATGGTCACCCAGCACTTGGAATTGAAGTATATTTAAGAGAGTAAAGCCTAGCACTGGTTGACTCATTCCTTCCCTTCCTTTGGTCATCTGAGGGTGGTGGACATATCCAGCGGGGATGGAGGGAGCAGTCTCTAATTTTAGGTACCACTCTGGCACAAATAGACCTGGGCAGTGAGAATCCAGACCATAGTTACACTTGGCTTTTCCTGTGGTTTCAAAGAGCACACATGGGCTTTAGTTGGATTTTGATGTGTCATTTACAAGCTATTTTGTACTAAATAATCAAATGTGCGATTGGATTGTCTTTCTTTTATTGATATGTGTAATAGTTACTTATGTTCTACTGTAGCAGAATAGTGCCCAAAAATAAAGCAACTCCATCTCACTTAAAATGCCAGGGCAGGTTCTACTTTTCAGCTCTGTCTCCCAGGAAGCATGAGAAAGCATCTGATCCTGCAGTGATTTTTCCATTGGTCTCTATTTTTTTCAGGCACCATCAAATTTTTCTGTTTGAGTTTGCTGCTTGAAACCCCCTGAAACATCAGGATCTGACTCTGACCTTGTATCCTGAAACGAGTGGAGTGATTAATTTAGATTTTTCCTTCTTCCATTAACAGCAATATAACTGCTGTATAATTTTTTCTTCCATTGGGGAAATATTGCCTTGCTGTTTGTTCCAGCCCGAGTCCTTTGTCTGGAATGTAATCATCAGCAATTACCCATGTGCTGAGCATTTTGTCACAGTTACTTACTGCTCACAGCCATACACAGTAAACAGTCAGATGTGGGGCTGTGAGAAGTGTGACAATAAAGTGATGCAAACCCACAGCAGCTGGATTCTAGGCTCCTCACTTGGCTCCCGAGTCTTTAAAAATGTTCTTTCCTTCTGTAATTTTATTTGCATAAAAACACAGCACAATAATTTGACGACTGCTCACCCTCACGCTGTGCATAGGAACAAAGCAGCTTAATACTGAACTAAGAAATCAATTATATTTAAAATTTTTTTTCTGAAATCACACATTTTTCACTTCTTTCCTAGGCTGTGATTTACAAATGTGACTTACAGTGCAGCTGGGTTATGCAGTAAAATGAGTAACTCGCAGTGGTTAAAAGAAAAGGATTATTCTTCTGTTAACTCACGGAACAAAGCTTCCCAATAAATGTCGTGTTCTGCCATGCACTGAGTGCTTTTGTCCAGTCATAGCACAAATCATACTGTTCCCAGTGCTCATCCCCTGCAGTATTCTTTAATGCTTAACTCAGTGACCTCACAAAAATAATTGGTGTGAAGAAAATTTACTTAGCCCTCCGCCTTTATTTGCAGACTGAATGGCTTGGAGAATTGTGCATATTGTTTATGGAAATGAAGAGGGAGAAAAGAAAACAGAACGTTTCTCCCCAGCTAAAAATGGGCCCATGCACAGAAGAAACACAGGGGCTTAGCATGGTGTCCCTGCCTGCAGGATGGACACTTAATGAAAGATGCTGATCGACCAATACAACTGCAAATCAGTTCAGTGACTGTGAAAATCCAGCCCAGCTGCTGCGATTTCAAACAGTAAATGTTTCCAATGTTATTCTGAAGTTAAAATTTCAGGTTTAACCCTGAGCTTGGGCTAGTAATCATCTCCCAGATGGGAGCTGTAATGATTTATGAGCAGCTTTCTGTTGATTTACAAGAGACTGAATAAGGGCGATTCTCACTTCTCTGGGTAAATTTGTATAAAAAGTCCCCATTTGAAACTCTGGGGGTTTTTTGGCATAACCTGGGTTCCAATCCCATGCTCCTGTTTGCAACTCTGTCTTCAGGGTCCTTAGTGCTGACACAGTCCCACCCCCAAGCCTGGCAGCTCCTTCAGAGAGTGCTGAGGAACAGACACTGCTTATTTATCTGCCTATATATTTATATGTATATATATGTATACATATGTAAATTCCTCGTGAAAAAAAATAACTCCTTATTTAAAGCAGGGTGATGGACGTACCAGAATAGTTTTGCTTGATGTGCATGTGATATAACCAGAGCACAAAAGCAGCTTACAAACAGCTTGCAGAGATTAGCTAACAAGAACTAAGCTATTCTTTTCAGAAGGTGTTATTAGCATATTTTTCATCAATACTATACTTAACAGCTACTACATAGCAGGAAGTGGTATTTAACCTCTTGTTCCAATGTAACGAGATTACTTTGGATGGTTATGTTACATTCCATTCATAAAGGCCCTCCTGTGTCCAGTTAATTAGATTCACTGTTTGGCAGCTTTAACTGGAAGAAAACACAACGAAATGTATTTGGAATATTGCAATTTTAATCTTGGTTTGTCTTTCTTTAAGCCTGCACTGAGAGGGATACAAAACTTGATGCTGACAGATAAATGGCATCATTAGAATATTCTGCCAGGTGCTGGTGAATATGAGGTTTTCACCAGTTAAATCAATAAAGTTTAAAGGAAAACTAATTCTCGGTTATTTGAAGTAGATGAACATCACCTGATGTTTTGAGGTACAAGCAGGTGAAACTATTTTTTCCTTGATTTGGCTATAAAACTCTGAGCTGTAACTCTGCCATAAACCTTTCGGTTTTCAGTGAATTTAGGCTTGGTTTGGAAAATGGCAGGAGCATTTGGATCTGAATGTACAGGTGAATCTTATGGGGTATTGTATTTCTATTTTGAACCACTCTTATAGTCCTAATAGTTTGCTTTTTTTTCCTCTTTTCCTGAAGAGTTTTTGTCAGTGCAAGATGGGTGCCAGGAGTGTTATTAAATAGATCCTACTTTAATTAACAAAAAATAATATGAACGAAAAAATCCAAAACTGCTAGAAAGACTGGAATGAAAACTCTGAAACACTGTGAATTTACTTGAAAAGTTCCATTTCAACAAATTTATTATTTTTACACTTTCAAGGATGATCAATTCAGACTTGATAGTAATTTTCCCCTCTCTTTTCTGTACTTTTGTTTTCCCATTCCCCCCTCCACTGCCACAATAGGAAATGAGAAAATACTGTAAAAAAAAAAAAGGCAAAACACTTTAAAAAAAAATTATTTAAATAACTTCAAAAAAGCGGCTTCAAAGTTCATTTATTTATTTTGCTTTGAAGATATCGTGTATTTACTCAACACAGAGTTACAGCCAAATCCCATGGAATTATTTCTGCAAATACAGAACACGGAGTGCCTGAGCTGGATTTCCTGTATCTCTTGGAGTTACCAGTGGATGTCTGGGGGGAATTCTGCTGTGTGAGGATCTGAGGTGTCTCCAGCAGGACTTCCCACGCGGTTCCTCCGGGGGTTTGTGTTCAGGTGATGCCCTGTCCCAGCCCCGGCGGTGGGAGCTGTCCAGCAAGGGCTGAGCCCACTGCTGGAGCAGCTTCACCACCAGCAACAGCCAGGGATGCTTTGAAAGCCCCCAAAATGCTGCTTTGTTGGTTTGCACTTGGCAAAACCCCAAGGGATTGTTTGTTTTCATCTGCTGTAAATTGTCCAGAGTCACATCAGCGTCCCAGAGCAGGAGCTGATGAGGGAACAGCACGGGATGAGTCTCCCTCTCTCCACAAGCACAAACACGCAGGCATGGACATCTCTGGTGTTCATTCTGGCCAAACCTTTGGCAGCCCAAGGTACCCAAGTTTTGGCTGCAGAGTGGTGCCTCTCACACCCAAGTCCTTGCTGAAAAGGAAGAGTTCACCTGCACAGGCTACCAAGGGAATTCTGCTCTGTTTTGCTGTAAAACCCTGTGAAATTCTACCACAGCATTTTAAAGGCTTCACTGTATCACCTCTGTGAAATGAACATCTGAAGAAGCCTCTCAGTCTACTTCTGCAGGCTTTTCTCAAGCATCTTTTCCCCCCAGAAACTCTCCTGGATTTCAGGACCCTTTCCATCTCACCTCCCACTGGTAAGCCATTAAACTCAAGACCAAAACACATCTGCTCCACTTTTTGTGTAAGAAGATAAGGGATAATTATACATGAGGGATCAATTTTTTTGTCTGTAATTCGGCGAAATGCAAAGTACAAAGTCATATCCCAAAATTTAAATGCACATGTTCTCCTGGGATCACTTATATGCTTAAAGTTTGGCACATGTTTGTTGAATCAGGACCTAAAATGATACTGCTCATATAAATTGTACTTTAAAGCTCATTCTAGAGCATGATGGTAAAATAAATCTTTATCTTTGCTACTTAGTACTAATGAAAAACAATATTATTGCTACTTTTCCTATATCAATTCACTCAAAGAGGAATGTTGTACAATTGCAGAGAGCAGCTAACCATGCTTCGTGATCAACCTGATAATTAATAGGAATAGAGAAAAAGCCCTGTATTTCTGAGTGCTGATCAGGCAGCAAAGGCACTCCAAACATCTGAAGAAAAAACAGTTTGTTAATTGCTGTCTAGACAGTTTATTGCTGCAATAAGATCAAAACACAGAATACTGAGGTTTGTGGTATGAATCATGCAGACTAAACAATTGTTTTATTGCATTTACAGAGCACTTGATTTATAATGCAGTCAGCTTGGTAATAAAATTCCTCCATTGTATATCCTGAATAATTTCACCTCTTTTCACATCTCTCTGGTTTAATTCTATATCAAGATGTCTTAAAAATGTCTGGATGGAGAGGGGATTACTGTCTTGTGTATATAAAGTTACTTATCTCGGGTCTCTGTTGTATCATCACCAGGCATCCAGCGCTGATCCAACATTCTACTGAGCCTGGATCAGCTGTTGGTCCTGTGGATACACTGAGGAACAGATTTATTGGGCTGCAGCCTGCAGTGAGTGCACCAGAGGGACAGTAAGGTGACCCACTGCGAGAGGTTTCATCCCCCTTCATGTTCAGCCAAAAGGGATCAATCAGGCAAGTGACTTTTTTTTTTTTAACTTAATTACTCTACAGAACTTATCTTTTTTTTTTTTTTTTACTGAGAAGAAAGATTCATCTCTCTGCTCCTGTGGGTATCTTGAGGGTGAAAGGGAACTTTTCTGGGACCCAAGAAACTTTTGGGATGATGGAAATTCTTCTTTATTAAGCATTGAGCTGGGTGAAGGGAATAGTTGATGAATCTGAGTCAGTGCAAAGTGGCAGCTTTCCCTGGGAGCATATAATAATGTTGCCTGTGTCTTTGTATAAGACATCTTTGTATTGTTTTAATTTCCTGGTTTTGATGAGCTATAATCATCCAAATATCTGTGAAGAGCAAAGAAATAATAGATCAGATTGTAGCTCTGGAGCAATATCAAACCAGAGACCTAAATCTGGAGAATCCTAATTCCACAAATTAGTGCCATCCTCCTCTCACTGATTACAGTGGCAATGTAGTCAATGTCTTCACTGGGTCATGGCTGCACCTAAAATTTTGAGAACTGTTTCTTGATAAATCTGACAGTGCTGGCGTAAAGCAGGATGATATTTCTCACTTTATAAATGTCTGTTTACATAAGATTTTGAGGTAAAAGCTGTTTGGATAAGTTTAGATGAGTATCTTTGATTCAGTATTGGGGGGAAACAACCCTTTGTAGAGTAAGACCCCAATTAAGATCTGTGCTGTCTCTTTGTAATATCTTAACTTGGATACTGTCACTGTAGTTGTATTTCAAGCTAAACTCTTTAAAAGCATTCCTGCCAGGCCTCACTGGTAAAATATGTCTGAAGTGGAGAGGTCTCTTTGCATAAAATCACACTTGGCTTCACCAGTAAAAGTTGATATTCCTGATGGTCAAATGAAATTACTTCTAAAATATCACTAGGTCTGTATCAGGACTGTTCCACCCAAAAAGCTGCTGCATAGACTCTTCATTATCTCCAGAGAAATGACAGAAAACACTCTGGTATAAATTTTTATGCCTTCATGGTGTGTGGAAATCAGTCCTGGCTCTCCAAAACCTCCCAGTATCACACTGTGTGCCAGCCTGCCTTGTAACTTCTCTTGCAGCTCTGCAGCAAGACCAGAGTGGCTCCATTCCACCCTGCATTTGGCCCTCCAGCTTCCACCCAGGGCAGAACTGACCTTCCTGAACGTCCTCAGCACATGAAGAGCTGAATTTGGAGGGGAGAGATGGTCCCTGAGAAGTGCAGAGGTAGGAGAGCATTGCAGAGGAAGAGCCCTGAAGGAAGGAGCCAGCATGGATAAAGGTTAGATCCTGGGTACCACCCCAGAGAGTGACTTGTGAATGATCCCACAGGATTTGTGTTTCTGGAAAGCAGGATTCTCCTCAGTCTCTAGAGTCTCCTCATCTTGGATGGGGAGGCTGTTGAAGGCTGATGCACTTCTGAAAAAAGATCCAGGGGCTCTTGGAGACCCAAACTCGGACTCACGACCCAGTGAAGGAGAGAAAGACATTCAGGTAAATACCACATCTCCCAGAATACCCCTCCACAGAGCTCTTCTCTTTCTCCTCTAAATGACAGAGACACAAATACAACCAGAGAACAAAAAAGTGCCTTTTGAAATAACTGATTAATTCTAAAAAGTACTGATAGCCTTAGACAAAAGCAAATATTAAAAGCCACCATGACAGGGCAGGGCAAGACAGGCAAACAGGCTTCTGGCAGCATAAATCGATGCCTTGTGAACAGAGAGGTGCTGGAAAGAACACCTGAAATGTAAACAGAATTCAGTAACCCTGCAAGCAACCCAGGAACTGGTTGGTCACTTAGACCCAGAGATTTTCATTAATAAAATTGCAAAGTAAATCTATAATATTGATGTCGATAATGCAGAACTACAGTTTTACAGTTTTGAAAGCCAGATCAAATGATTTGGTTGCTCTCTAACAAAAAGCAAGAATCTGTTGCTGCCTGAGAGCATTTGACACTAAATTCACTGGTGGAAATAGCAGCAAAATACTCTTTTCAGAGACCAGCTTCTACGCAGGTGTTTTTTAAAGCTAAGTATTTAAAGAGTATAAGAGTATAAAGAGTAAGTATTTCTAGAAAGGCACTTTGGTTTTGTGTGTCAGGACAGTGGCCCACATTGCTCCAGCTACCAGGGCTTTTTGATACAAATTCAGGCAATTTTCTCCTCAGGGTCTTCAGTGCTTCATGAGCAGCATGATGTCAGTCACCAGAACATCAAGCAGAACTGGTGGCACCATCCCTGCATGTGTTGATGGGATGCTCTGGAGTCCACCCTCTGCTGCAGAGGACCTGGGCAGCTCCTGCCACCCCACTGTGAGTGGCCAAAAGGCACTGACAAGAGCCTATTCTCATTAAGAACTTTAGGAGAAAACTATGAGAATTTGTTTTGCCCACTTTTCAGCCTGATTTTGGCTCATTGATCCCTGATGGCCTTGAGTGTGTTATTGTAGAGAAGGACTTGACCCACCTGCTTGGAGTGTGGACTCAGGCACAGATGATTTGTCCTCTGGACCAGAACTGTCCTCAGGACAAAAGAGTCAAGGAATTTATGCTGGAGAAAGGCAGAATGAGAGAAGGATTATGTCTAGAGAAAGGCACCAAAATGCTGTAGATACTGTGAGCAATAAATGTAGGTGCTGTAAGGCACTAGAGACCAAAGCCCCAGGGAGTTACAGCCAGTGTGTGACAGCCAGTGCTGCTCTGGCAAAGCACCTTCTCTCCCATCAGCCCAACACAAGCTGTTCCAAGCACATGGATTCAGGGGCAAACCAGCCCTTCGTGCTTTCTTTTACATGGCTTTAAATGCTGTGAGAAGTATTTCTGTCGTTTATTGCTGCTCAATAAAGTTTTATCTCGTGCAAGTCATGATTTATTTACTCCATGTTGCAGAACAGACGTGTGTGCTCTCCCACATCAGCACCCCTTTACCAGATTCATAAAATGTGTTAACAATTCATTTAAAATTCATATACAAGCTGAGTACAGTTCCTTCCCAGAGCTGCAGCAAGTAATAGAAAGCAGCACGTGCCCTGACATATGGCAGGCTGTCAACGTGTGCTCTGAAGGTCTCCTCAGCTGTAAGTGCTCCAGTGTGCTTTGGAGCTGCTCTCGTGTCCAGCCACTCAAACAGCATCTTTACATTTCCCACTTATCACAGAGCTTCTGCTAATTTTCCTCCTCAGCTACCAGGAAAACACAGATTGCGAGAATAGTTGGTTTCGAGAATGACTGGTCAAGAGTTTATCTCCAGCCTTTATGAACTGCCTGTTTAACAGGGGCCTTTCACCTGCCCTGAAAAGATGCAGCTTTTTGCTGGTCTGTGTGTGAGTCACACAAGTAGAAAGATGAGGTGAGAATCAAAATGTGCCCTTCTGGGAAAATCATCTTTGCCAATCCTTTGGAAAGGTGCAGCCATTGTGTGGCTTCAGTGACCTTTTACTAATGGCTGTGAAATATCTCTGGTTATTCTCTTTACCCAGTTTTACTGCACAGTACCTGCTCACAGTGTACCTCCTCACAGCCCTGCTATTTTCATTTTCCAGCACCAGAGGACCCTGGCTCTGAACCTGACCCACAAATATCTCACCTCCAGGCTCCTCTCAGCAAGATGCCCAACTTTGAACTTTGGCCAGGCAAAGAAGACTTATGGGAACATGACCTCAGACTCCATTATCCTCAGATATCTCACAATATTTGCATATTTCCTAAGGAGATGTGAGGGGTCTGTGATATCTCTGCAACGTCCTTGTTCCCTTCTATTCCTATTTTAACAGGGTCATGCACTGGGAAAGACAGTCTGATGTTTGTGAATTCCAGAGGAAAAATTACTGACAATTTTGTGCTGACCTAAATAGTTACAATAAGATTTTGGGGTGTGGACAGGACCCAAGCGTGTGCTTCAGGCCCTAAGTGTCCTTCAAAAGAGCACCAGCTGGGTGGCTCTGGTAGAGTCCTTGCTGCATTCCTCACAATGTTGCTACACACATTTGTGTAATATTTGGCTTATTTGTGCAACATAATTAATGAAACATGTCTCATTGGCACCAGCATCCTGAGGGACCCAAAAGCAAATGGGGGCCTTTGAAGTCTTAAAGGATCTTAAAAGTAGAAAATATTTACCACAAGTTTATTAAACCAAGCTTTACTGGTAATAAATTAGCAGCCTGTGGACATGCCCTTATCTTGAGGAGCTGACATGAATCCACTAGAAAAATACAGTGACAATTTACAGTGTCCACAGTACCTTTCAAGCTTTCACTCACAAGCTGCTGATGCACTTTGCCATCAAAACCCCCAAGTTTGGTGAGATGCCCCTTCTTGAGGCAGCGCCTCTACATAAAACAGCAATGAGTCAAGGGAGTCCTGTCCATGTGCAATTCTCAGAAATCCATGGAAGTCTTATAACACCATCGTGTCATTCCTTTTCCCGTAGCTACTGATCCATGACTGGAAGTATTTTAGAAATACTGACCCAGAGTCTCAGTAATTGAGCTGGGGGTGGCTGATATGTCCTTTCTGCCCCTACACCTGCAGTTTGGGTTATGTGATCTTATGGTGCATTTCAAAACCACAAACCACTGGGGGGGTGTTTACAGATTTGCACATCCCTTACACTGCCCCATTGTATGGTAAATTATACTGGAGCCTCTCCTGAGCTCTTGAACAAAAGCCCATTGTTTGAGGGTGTTTTATACCCCACGTGCTCTGTCCAGACTTACACTTGTATCATGAAAGTGTAGGCGAGTTCACAGGAGAACTGTTTTCTACTGTTTCTGTTTGGGTTTTTAATGGCATTTGTGCAGGTGTACAGCTTAAAAAAGGGCTTTTTTCTCAGTCTGCAGAGCTGGTCTAAAATTCAGCTGGAGCAAGAGCCATTCACAGCAACATTTGACTTTTAACAATGATCTCAGAATTTTGTGTTGCATTAGCAAGTATTGCTCAGTTTTATTTTAAAAGGGTGTATTTGAGCATCTTCCCATTAAATAGGTTGTACAGGTGGGGGTCAGTTTGTACAGTTCAGCAAGACCTAAATCAAGTCCAATGCAAATGCACTTGGGGATGTGTGCAGATATTAATAAGTTCATCCTCTGAGTGTAAATGCTGCCTTCAGCTAATAAATGGTTATGTTTTATTGCAGGATCAAGCCTTATGTGTCAGGCAGTAAATTCCTCATCCTCAGGTTCTTGGACATAACCTGATAACTACTCAAAAGGTCCAAAACCTCTGGATTGAACTGTGGCATCTGTGGCATCACAGCAGAAAGGGCTCAGAGCGTTCTTGCCCCATCACACCCTTCCCAGTCTCCATCTCTTAATTTTGCTGGATCAGCTCCTGGAACTGGGTGACAGACTGATTTCACAACGAGGTGAGCCAGCACAGGAAAAACTGTGGTGCATGGAAGAAGCAAGTGGAGGGAATTCTGGATCATTGGAAACCACAATTGCCTCCAAACTCACAGTAACACGAGTCTGCAGATCAGGTCAGTCATAGCCCCAACATGCAGCTGATGAGTGTTCCCACGGGAGAATCACTTCCCAGCAGGGTTGTGCAAGGGGCTGATACTCTGTCTTCCTAAATCCTGGAGGGCTGAAGCTTATTTGTATATCAAACAAGGCCCAGTTGGAGTCTACCATGAAGAATTGTCCCTCTAATATAACTCAGCTGTGTATGTATTTCAGTGCAAAGAAAATATAGCTAAGACTTCCACCAGGTTCCCTCATCAGTGGCCACAGCATTGGTGATAAATGTTCATTTGACTTACTTGTGTTAAAAGAGGTGCATTGGGCAGGATTCTGAATAAATGCAAATTTATTCAGAATCATGTGAAATATTTGGAGTTACAGACACAAGTGGGATCTGAGTCAAGCCACTTGTCCTAGTTTCTGTCAGCCAAACACTAGCCCTTTATAAATCATTAATTTCCAGACTGTTTATTATCCAGGGGAAGTAACAAAACAGTAGTATCACATAACACATCCTAAGAATGCCTTGTTCATTTTAAGAGCAAATAAAACTAAATAGCACCGAGTTGTTACTGATGCAGCCTACAAGACCAACACAAAAAAGGGACCTTAATCAGGCTGAGGCCACAAAATAAACAGGGGAATGGGTGAAAAAAGAAGGGAAAAAAAGAGATTGGACAAGACTGACCACACATAAACATCTTCACATAGATATTCCTTGTTTACTGTCACATGGAAATTGCCTCTGCTCATTACATGGTGGGGCTTTGGGAGCGGGGATGGTTTCCACAGCTGCTGGAGCTGTTCCCCTCAGCTGCCTTTCTCACAGGAATAGTTTGACACCTATTCCCAGGAAGAGAACAGAGCAGAGCCACCGTTTCAAAAAATAATCATCAAAATTAATTACTCCGTCAAGAAAGCAAACTTCTTGTGTTTTGTTAGCACGGCCCCTCCTCTAATGGGTTTGTCATCTGTCCCCCAGGAGCCCCTTGTGACAAGGCAGCGACGTTTATTCCCAGCTGAAGATGAGGAAGAGCAGGAGTGAGTGATGTTTCTCTGTGCTACAACTTCACTGAAGTTCACCTTTCTGAGCAGCTGCAGGGGTGCAGAGCAGATCCTGCTACGGGGAGAGGATGTCACAGCACACACTGCCCAGGCACAGAGATCCACTCGTGCACCTTGTTCCAAAATATCACTGCAAACTTGTAGGTTGGAATATTAGATACAAAAGGTGGAAATTCTAATTTATTTTGTAGCCTATCCATAGGTAGTGTTGTCAGCTGAGCAATGCAGTTGTCCTGGCAGGTTTGCTTCTACAGCAGAGCCAGAACCTGGGCTGCTTCAGTGAACCTCACCAGCATGACTTTTTATCAATTTAGCTTAAATGCTTTCCACCTTTCCCTAGTAAAAAGTCCTTTGCTGGCCAATATTACAGAGTTTATATTGAGCTGGGTGTTTTGCTGGTCTCACTTGTCACTAAAGTATTGTAATTCTAAAAGTGATGTTAGCAAAACTGTAATCCAGGCCTCACACGTTATTTTGGTCCATATGTTATTTATTTTAATCTCCTCAGGTTCCAAAATACTATGTATTTACATCTGCCCTTTAAAGTTATTGTTAGCTACAAAATATTAGAAACATAGTTTCATCTATAAAATGTATAATTAAATTAATCTTTCCCATATTTTCTTTTACATCGCACAGGAAACATTTTAGTTTGATGAATACCATGGACATATAATTAGTACTTTATACCATAAACTAGATTATAACATAAACTGTCCACCCTGGCTCCAAAAATCCTTCAGATTTTAATTCAATTGCTGCTCTTTATCAGGATGAAAGCATTTGAATTCAATTATTGGTATGATTATTCAGTGTGGATTTATATAGGTTAGATGTGGTGGTAGTTTTAAACAGAAGTTTAGTGGAAGTCTCAAATTAGGCATTTGTATCTATATTTAGGCATCTACCAGATTTCAGATGCTGAATATTTGATTTTTCTAGAGCTGAGTTTTGTCTAAGTTAGGGTTTAATGGGAATCGAGACTGCAGGATGGAAGTAAAAGGAAACTAATTTTGGGGTATTTTTGAATTTCAGTGGGAACTGGGCACCTGATGTGCTTAGACTTTTGAAAGCCCTTCTACATGCCTAACTGTACCTTTCAGTGGCTAAATACCTTTCAAAGTCTGGCAGGACACTGGACAAGTGTTTACCAGTAAAGCCAATAAAATCTCCTCATTCTTTTTTGATTTGTCCTTTCTGCTGCCTGAGAAACCTTTTAGATATTTTTGGCACTGAGACATCCCTTGAGGTAGATCTGCCCTTTTTAATTTTAGCTGAAGATAAGTTGGATGTGGTTGCAATTTAAAGACATTTTAAAAATGGGAACCTGGAATTAGCCATGATCATCTATATTTAGGCCTCTCCCAGATTTAAAGCCTGGTCCGGGGCTTGATCTCCTGTGGATCCCAGGGCTCCACAGGGAGCAGGGCCAGGCCATTTATTCTCCTATTACAGAGTCAGCCCTGTGTTTATACCAGCTTGTTTAGCTTACTCCTAATGCACATCCTAAGATGTACCTCTAATACACATCCTAAGACATGTTTATGAAAATTCTTTATAAGCAAAATATTTTACTTCCATTGAGTAAGTTCAGATACAGAACAGCCTCAGAGCTATGGGCTGGTCCAACAATCTTCCTCTGTCCCTGTGCATCTTTTATTTAAAAATTCAGCCTTCAGCCCACCCACATCACCACAGCAAGACCCAATAACTGTAACATGTGGATTCTTGGTCAATTTTGTGCTGGTTTTGCTAACATGTTTCAAGAAGTAATTATTAGTCAGAATATTACACACTACTTAGAACTGGGATTTGGACTCGTATTTGGGTTAAATTCTTTAGATGTTTCTTCAGAGCACAGAGTATCTCCCTTTATGAAGCACATATTCCCAAGCTGCCAGCTAATTGGGAAATCTGTTCCATCCAAGGGACTAAAATCAATGGCAGCATTGAACTGGCTGAGCATCAACACCTTGAACTCAAAAAGATCTTGGACATTTATAGAGCCCACTGACTCCCTTTGTGGGTGCTCAGCACTTCTGAAAACCAGGCAAGAAGCTTTTAAAGATTAAACAATAGCCCAACTCCAGCAGGAAGTAAAATCATTTAAAATTTGGAGAGAGACACATAAAAAGGGGACATGACATGCAAGAGATATTTTATTATATTAGACAGTAAATTCATAGGAAATGCTTTCACAGTGATTTACTGAGCTGTGGGATTCATGGCCACTGAGACAAGGAGTTTAAAAGTTTCATGCACAGACTGGATGAGAGATCTTTGTTTAACTGTTATTGCTCATGGCACTCCTGCAAGTGTTGTTTAACCTCAGGCTTTGGGGTCTAATCTATCCTCTGATTTTCAAATCGAGACAAAACCTAATGTGGTAGGTGACTATCTTGCTGGTCTTTCACACTATCTTCCCTGAGCATCAAATGATGTCTAGTATCAAAACTAGTTATGGAATGAGAAAGGTACCTTCCCCTCCCCCTGGTTTAGTAATTTCTGTTGTCCTAAACCCAAGTTTTGGTGTACAGACACTGCAGGGAAGGTACAGTGCAAATGCCCCTCTGAGAGATTCTGCCTCTGGACAATAAAGGTGATGAGCTCTAAAGCACAGCAATAACCAGCTGCCCAGATAAAAGTTTTCTTCCCTGGATGCTGTGACTTGTCCCCAGAGTCTTACTCCACACAGACCTGATCCCACATGCCCTAATTTCACGTTCATTAGGATTCAGGTGGGTACCGAACTCAGCCTTCTCCTGCATTATTTATGTTTATTCTTTCCTGGAAAAAAAAAAAAGTATTTTACCTGCTTTTTAAACTCATAAACATAATGAATCAAAGGCAATTTGGCAAATCTGTTTTATGGCTGGAGGCCCACTGTGGATCTGCCCACTTAGTTAAATTCAGCCTTGCTGAGGCATCTTTCCACCTCGAGGAATCTGTCACTTGGGCCAATCAATCACAGGACATCCCGTCCTTCCCCAGCCCCAGAATGTTGCACTTTATTCACCCATTCCCTCACTTCCTGCCATCTATGTCCCTCAGCATTTCTTTTCCTTATTTTTAATACCTGTTCCAAGCTGTATCTCCACAATCCATTTACCCGCTGCGATGATCAGACTAAAAGCAGAAAGAGGCTGAAGCTCATATTCCCAGCAGGCTGAAAGCTGATTTCCTGCCTGTTTTATTCATGCATCATTGATAGTGCCAGGAAAACTGAAAATATGCATTGGGTTTGGATGAATAAATTTCACATAAGAGTGAGATAAACACCACATTTTTCCTCATAGGTATTCAGAGGGAAAAAAGCAACAAAACACACATACACCAGATTTTAACTTCAATTACCACAAAAGCTCCAAAATTACCTTAAAGTTGTCAGAGACTGTAATATATAAATAGATATATATGTACACACAGAGGCTATATATAAATACTGGAAATATCAATATGCTGGAAATATATATATATATAGGATATATATACTGAAAATGTTCTGTTTACTTTCTGAGTGTTGTGACCTTAGGATGAACTCACACCGAGACCCCCCATTTTCAGGCTTTTCTTTATTATCACATATTTTAAGATTACTTTACAGATCTGCAAAAGAAAGACTTCTCTTACAACCATTTGTTTCTCTAGGAACTTCAGGTCTAAATGAAACCTCAAATATCGTGGGAGTTAGTAACCCAAAACCAAAGAGTTTGTATCAAGAAACTGCTTGATATGAACAGTGAGTGCTCTGAATAGTCGTCATTCATTTTCAGAACTGCCATCAGCTGGCTGTGTAACAGTAGATCCCCAAAATTATGGAAGTTTGCAAAAATATCCCCTCACACTGGTGAGTTAAAACATTTTTTCCTCGTTTTTTGTGCACACATGGATGGTTCGTCCTTCATATTCCCAGATAAGACATAATTACATGTAAGGCTTGATTTACTTGTAAGGATTGATTGCCAGAGTTCCAGGAGCATTTAGACAACACTCTCAGGTGGGACTGGTGGGGTGTCTTGTGCAGGGCCAGGAGTTGGACCTGATGATCCCTGTGGGTCCCTTCCAGCTCAGGAAATTTTGTGATTCTATGAAATAAATTAAAATAAAAATTTTCTATGAAATCAAATTAAATTCATTCAAGTTTTTCTTGAATAAACGTTGAAAGCAGAGCGTGAGGTAGAAGGGAGCTGGTGAACCACCAGTGTTATGGGGCCAGAGCCTCAGCTGTTACCCATCACACCACTGCTGCTGAGAACACCCACTCCTCCCACCAGAGCTCCTGGTGTGCCTGAGGAACAAGCCAAAGGCTTGAAGGATGCATGGGGGAGAAGATGCTGTGCAATAATGGAAGAGCTGGACATCCCACTCCTTAGGATTTATTAAGGCTAAAAAGTTAAATTTATGTATTCCTTTGTCCTTCTCCTCTTGTATTGCAGTCATGTTTGGTGGCTAGGCTGGAAGCTGGTAAATCAGCACCTTCAGGGTGCAAATCCATTGCAGAACCACGGCAGAAATAGGAGGAGAGGCTGCAACACCCCCTTGGGACACTCAAACCTGGTGTTTGTGCTGTGACATGGTCAAGCCTTGCCTTGTTATCTGAAATTTCAAGTCCTTCTTAAGTCTTTATTTGGTGTCAGTGCTCCTGATTAACTCTCTGGAGATGCCTAAATATTGGAAAAGCTGCTTAACCCAGTGCTTCACTGCAAAGTAGGGGAGCAGAGCCTTTCAAAAAGTTATGTCCATCCTATGCAATCCATGACTTGAGGTAAATCCAGCCTAGCCCAGCAAACTGTATCCTGGGTTACTCAGAGTATTTCTTGCCAGGCTGTTTGTTTGTGCATGGCTGCCCCAGGCTATTGCAGCAAAATTCCTTGTGCTGAAGCAACTCCATTCATACAGGCAGGGTCTGGAATAACCCCCAGCGAGGCCACGCACAGCTCAGAGCTGCAGATGTAAACCCTGAGTGGTCTGAATTCAGTTTGCTTTATGTACCACCCTGTTAATGCTATTAAAACCAGAGAGAAACAAAGCTGGAGGGAGAAATTCCCATGGTTTATATTTACACCATGCATCCAACAGACTTCCCCCCTTCTCCGGAAGAGTTACAGAACGCATTAATTGAGCTTCAGGGTGGCTGATAATTACATAATTGCAGACTAATTTCCCCTTTCCTAGAGGTGAAGTTACACTGGTGGCAAAAAAACCCTGCACAGTCTTCTCAAAAGCAGAAATGCTCCTCCATACAGGAGACCTGATCCTGCCCTGCCCAGGGTTGGTGGGAGCCTGTTGAAAGGGAGAGACGTGGGTGGTGCAGGTATTGGGGATGGCAGGAGGCTGCAGCCCACGGCTGAGGGGTCCAGCCCCATGGAGAGACTCCCTCCTCACTGGATGGACCCACAAGCACTTTTTGTGGCTATGGTCTGAGGAAATGAGCCAGCTGAACCAGCAACTTTTTTTTTTACTGGGTTATTTTTCGGCCAGTGCAGCATAAAAGGAACAAAAGAGAGGTGGGAGCACAGGCTGGTTCAGCCATGATGCTGTTTAGTGCTGATACTCAAATGGCATTGAACTAAACTGGGAAGCTTTGGCTCTGTGAACACAAAAACCCCATTTAAAGACTTGCTGCCACCACTCTTCCTCTGCCCATCCCTGGCTGGAAACAGGGAGGGCAGCAAACAGGTATTTTGGTTCATCCCAAACTGTAACTTCACCCTTGAAACAAAGACCAGGTCTCCTAACAGCAAAACACTTGGTTTTTGACATGTTCTGGTTTTAACAGCCCTGAGCACAGTGTCCAACACAAACAGCAGGGGGGGAAGGAGGGTGATGGGCTGCTCCCTGATAATTTTTGGTGGTGATACCATTTCTGAGAGTGGCATTAGCACCCAAAATTCAAGCCCTTCAGCCCTGATTTCACCGTTACTCATGAGTTCAGACAACCACTCTCTCACAGCCTGTCTGGGAGAGCCAGGACTGGGTATTTTCCATGGGGTGGGTGAGGCTGTGCCACCTCAGCACCCAGTTCTTTCATTACATCATCTGCAGGTACCACCCTGCACCTTGATCGGGTCTTTCAGCCCTCAGGTAATAATTTTATCCTGTCTTTGACGTGGCTGTAGGGATGATAAATACATGTGCATTTCTTAGGATTACCTCAGGTGGTCTCTGAAGGCCCAAGTGCTTCCTAATCTTTTGCTTTTTCCCCCCAAAAATATAAAAAGATTTCTCAGCCACCTTAAAACCTGTAGCCTCAGACTCAAATTGCAACTTGAAAAGGTTTGTAAGAAACAAGTCTGCAAATGTATTTAGCGTATGAAAAATGATTTTCTAAAAAACATACAAGATGTTCTATTTCACCTAATTCTCTGTATTGATTTCTGTGGCATCATCTTCTTCCTTCCCTTTTTCATCGTTTAATGCATTTCTATTTCTTCTGAACACACAAAAAAACCCTGTTTCTTTTACAAAACAGAACAAAGAAGTTTTCCTTCCCAATCAGTAATTTCGTTTTCTTTTGTAATTGTAAAAAGAAACTCCTGAAAAATCAATATACTGTTGCGAAGTTGTACACAACCGGGAATGGAGAAAGCTTAGTAAATAAAGGAAATTGCAATTTTTTCCTCTCTTTGGTCACCCTTTGGTACACTCAAGGTGACTGTCAATCTATTTGGTGCTTTTCTCCCTTGCCCCCCCCCCCCCCCCCGAAAATTTTAAAGCTAATCTTGGAGATGAAAAGAAAAGTTTGCAAAGAACTGTTCTTGGAGCCAAAATTCCTGATGTCCTAAATTACAGCAACCCCCACCCCGAAGTGGCTGGCTCCTTAAAGTAATCTGACTCCTCTCAATTAACCAGCACCGAGATAAAGATTGCTCATGCTAAAGATGTCACATAACACCAGGCTTAGAAATTGGAAAACCTCAGCTAAAGGAAAGATACCTGTTGGGCTGCATCAATAGTTTCAACATATATCAATATTTGGATACGATTTACTCTCTCAATGTGCAAAATCGAGTGAATTTATGCACCTAAACCTGACAAAGAAGGGCTTCTTGTGGAATAACCTCTTTAATTAAAATGTATAAGGGACCATTTACTTGGGGAATCTTTGTGAGAGCTTGGAACTGTGAGGCTTTTTGTAAGGCACAATGTCATCTGCAAAATATACACAGGGAGTTTGGAAGCTCAGATGTGAGCTGCTTACAGATCCAAGGGGGGCAGAAAAAGATGTTTTGCCAACTTGATTTGCACCTGCAATCAAACAGACACACAGGCCAGGCTAATTTACACTGAAACTTAATTGCAAGCATAAATCTCGTGTATACAAATGACATATAAATAAAACCTCTCCTAGATACCCATGATCTGCTACACAAAGGAGCCAAGAGTCCCATATCTCCTGTTTTTCATGGTTATAGGTCTCTCTTTGGGCCACAGAATTACTTTAATGCGTTTGTCTTTTTGCCTAAAAATACCTAACGGTGGGACGTCAAAAAAATAAATCAAGATCCAATTTGTCCTGGCACACCTTTAAACAGGGATGTTGTTAACAATTAATCAGCAAAAGAGTGTGAGGAAACACAAGTATGTGGGTTACAATTTATTAACTGTAATCCAGCACCCTGTAAAGGCGCTTTGCTGCTCTTGAGTTTTTGTGGAGGGAGCCAGGACTGAGTGTTACAAGGAATAAATCAAGGGATTATAGATTTGCTGAGGCCATTTTTTTATCTTCTAAACCGTATTTCATGTGTGGAAGGCACTTTGAGACTCCAGGGCTGAGCAGTGTCCAACTGCACCAGTGCTTTTTACATGAGTGGCAAGTTACCGATGAAGTCGAAAGGAGAAGGCCAAGAAAGGGAACACCCAAAAAAGAACAAAAAACAACCCAAATTGGGTGTTTCCCCTAAAAGTACCTTCACATAACAACTTATTTCCATGTAAACTTGAATGTTTGGGGGCTTTTGAGCAGCCTGGAAAATTAGATCAAATGAGGGTACGCTGCGGAATGACCTAAAGTCATTTCATGCCTGGACCAGAATGGAGCACCCTCTCAGTACTGTTGATACCTTCATGGAGGCTTACACTGAAATAGGACTGGATGCTCTGAGGGTTGGATTTTAATTTCATTTTGTCACATGGCTGGTCAGTTAAGAGGCAGCATGCTAGATTTTTGTTTCTCTTCCACAAAATATATTCACTAGTTTTTTCCCACTTGGGTTATGAGCCTGCTGTTATTCTGATAAGCCTGTTTATGGTGTGACCTACTTAAGCAGAGCTCTGATGGTTGGAGGCTCTGGGTAGTGCAAAGACTATAAAGGCCACAAACAGGAAAAGATATCATATGAAAAAAAAGTTTGCAGGCTTTTGTCCTTTACATGCTGCAAGGTGTCAAGCACTGAACCAGCGCCGAGACCATTGTTCAACCAACTGCTCTTTTCAAATGGAAATGTCTGCAAAAGCCATGTCAGCAAAAGGAATTCTTTGCTTAAACTGTGGCTCCTAGCTTACATCCCACAATAAAACCCGAGGCCTATTAGTCCATATTAGGACTTGTTACTAGGTTTTAAAGCTCCTTTCGGGCACAGTTTCAGCCTAATCTGGCTGTATCACTACCAAGGTTATGTTGCCTTTGACTTGCATCACAAGTCTGGTTAATTGATTTCACTACTGCAACTGGCTGTTACAAAATATGTTTCTGGAGAGACACGGGCCTGGCTACGTCCACACAGGAAACAGGATCAAGGATTTCCAAAGGTCTGTTGATTTTTCAGCTTTCATGCTCTGAAGATATATTTCCTTTGAAGTGTCTCAAATAGGGTAGTATCCAATTATATTTGTAATCCCAATCTAATTCAATCAGGGACTCCAATTATAGCTGATCTGTCTCTTAATCTAGTTAAAGTCTGTAGAGTAGACAGTACCTTAGCTAACATAACTACATTAAAATTTAAGCTGTTGATCCAGGGACAACCAAGTTACAGCCAGAACTAGCTGAAAAGTGGGAGGTTTGCAATGGAAATGGGCTAATCCTCATTTAACGTCCAAACCCTGCACCAGTTCTTGCAGCCAAATCTCTGTCAAGTTTCTGATTATAAAGGGCCTTAAAAAGTACTTTTGTGCTGAGCCAAACACAACTGGTTTAGCCCTGACTAGTTGTTTTCTTCCTCCCGAACACCTCATCCCAGCTCTCCCCACAGCAGTCTCGGGAAAACTCAGTGCCACTTCCACAAGGGCATCACATTGAAACTCTTTGGAGTAAGTGTTCTGGCAGCTGCTTGGCATCTTCCCTGCTTATATGTGGCCTTGGCACAGCTGGCAGACACCCAGTTGTTGTACAAATCCACCCTCACCTGTGCAGCCCCCTGAAAAAGCCTTACCCTAAGAAGTTCCGTGAGTGCACACAGGGAGGTGACCTGAGACACATCGGTGATGCACGGTGGCTGTGGTGCATCGTTCACACTGCCAAAAGGAATAATCAGACAGTGTTAAAGGGCTGGCAGGTATAAAAGCAGGCAGACTGTAAAACAGAGAGGTGTTGGGGAACTTTACAGATGGCCACAGAGTCGTGCTGCTTCAGAGTGACTTTAGAAAACACATCACTTTAGTTAACTAATGTCAAACCACCAGGTTCTGCACCAGTTTGATCAGCCAGAGTGAATGGGGGTTACACTGAAATAACTGAGCTTCGTAGGCAGGAATGTTGTACAGTTGTGGGTTTTTGTTTTGGTTGTTTGGAGTTTTTTAATTTCTCCCAGAACTGACTGGCTGGAGTGACCTTGGCCAACAAACCAGCAAAGAGGTCCTATTGTGTTTAATCATACTTGGGGGCAGCTATTAAATTGAATTAGTTCTGTCCCAACTGCCAGTTGCTCAGTTTCAATGTATTTACCCACCAACTCCAGGCTCCCACTTCCAGTTTTAAGGGATGTACTTAAGCTGCCTCCATGAAGACTAAAGTCTGTTTGAACTATTTTGGGAGACAATGTATGAACTCAACGATAGTTTCCTTTGTTTGAAGAGAAAATTGAGTAGCAATACTGTCTCTTACTGAAAGTGGTGTCTGACAGCAGGGACACCTTGCAGAAAACATCTGTTTTCTCCAGTTTGGCCTGAACTTTACAATCTGACTTAGAAAGGCAAGTGCATTCTCTTAAATACAGTAACAGGGTACACAGAGATAGAGCACCCAGAAGGAATAAACACCCTGGGATTTATAGCATTATACCTGTAATTTGAATGTTTGGATGAATCTTATTGTGTAAAACAAATTCAAATGCAACTTTTCAGTTGTCCAATCTAAGCAGACATATCAAATAATATCAAAAGTGTAATCTTAACTTCAGTGGGCTCATTCTGCTGTGGCACTTCAACGCCTCTGTGAAAATCCAGACAAAAATCCCTTTAATTGTTCACATTTTTGTCCTTGTTTCTTTCAGGCTCCTATTTGGACAATTTTGTGTTGACTTCTAATCAAGGTTTTAAGTGTCAATGTTTTGGTTTCATTTTTTTCCTATTGACTTCCAACCATAACAGTTGAAGACAGGGGACTTGGGGATTTTTCAGTTGTCAATAATTTTTATTTTTTTACTAAAAGCTGAGTTATCAAAGACCAGATGGTACCTCCAAAACCTGCTAATGCTCTGAATCTCTACTAACAACTGGTTGTCAGTCTTTCACGAAGTGTGGCATGAACCAAATTCACCCACATGGAAACTGGCCACACTTAGGACTGGGATGTAACTGATAAAAGTAATTGAAAAAATTGCTGTAGCAGAAGAAATGGAATTAGGTCTACCACATTAGAAAAAAAAATCTTATTAATCATAGTCATAAAAGCAGAAAATGAAAGCTAATTTTACTAAGCAAAAACCCCCTACTAAGTGGTATTTTGACATCTGAAAATAATTCAGTTTTGATCTTGGTGATTCACTGACAGGAACAAGGAAATTCATAATTCTCTCCCCGAGTTGCCGTTTCAAGCCACTCCACATAGACATTCAAAGATTTTCTTTGCAAGCACCAGGAACACAGACCTGGGAACACAGACCTTTAGGGACCAAACTCAGTCCTTTGCTAGGACAGGCAACATCATCAATGTACCTTTCATTACGTGCTTTTTAGGATAAGACAGTGGAACAGTGTAACAACAAATGGATTATGAAGCAACACCACTTGCAATTCAGTCGTGGTTATCTGAGATGATGAGGATACAGGGGGAGGTTGTGCTCATTTGTTACCTTCTAAGTTCTATTTAGCATTGCCATCTAATTCAATATTTCACTGTCACAGTCAGATATTGTTGGGTATTCACCAAAAAAAAAAAAAAAAGCCTCATAATCCAAACCCATCAGCCTAGTTCCTACCCATGAAGGGGATTTACCATTCTGAGCCCCTCACACCACTGCTGGCCCTATATTCCCCCTGTAAAAGGGGATAATAATTAGACATCTCCAAAGGCTTCATCACAGCTTAGTGCTAAAAAAAAGGGTTTGTGTACCTTGTCTGGAAGGAAAGGATCTCACAGGATTCCTGTTACTATCTGTGATGTATCTTTGGGCCATGAAATTCAATGAAGACAGCACGACAAAGATAAGTTACACCTACCTCTGATCTCAGGTTTTTTCAGAAGCAAGTAAGTGTTTGAAATTGAACAAATATTGCAGAGGAGGGGGAATGCCATTCACAGAACACACCGATAATCCATTCCTTAGAATGGTTTGTATTCTTGGGGAGAGCTGGATCTCTCATTCTCCAGATTGCATCTGACGCCTAATACAAGATATTACACGGGCACACTTCTCATGCTGTGAGAAATAGAGCTGATAATGTTTACTCTTGCATTGAAGAAACGCTTGGGCATTTTAACAAACACCCAGAGATTTGTTTGTTTGCCTGCCCAGCCCACATGCCTCTCATTCCTCCTGGCCGGAGCCAGTTGGTGGGTCTTTCAAAAAAGTAACAATTCCTGTGTTATTGTGGGAGAGCTGAGGTTTGAAAGGAAGTTGCTTCCTGCATCTTCGGTCAGATGTATCTTTGGATGTCACAGCCCAGAACCCTCGGGAACCAGCTGCCCATTAGGGATACCATAATGAAGGTGGTATTTCTGTGGTGTTTATAAACCCTTTGAATTGGCAGCCCAACTTCCAGAGACTGAGTTTAAAGAGGGAGGGTAACAATTTTTTTACTCGTTACATCTCCACCTTGTCTCTCTCTCCTTCACCTTTCCATACTGTAATGGTTCCAATAAAATCCTGCCTCCTCGAAACTCCTCCTTCAGTCTCATCATCAATGTGTAAATATTATTCCTAAAACGTAATAATGCAAAATAATGCAATCCCTTCCCAGCAATCCCAGCTAATGGAGCTGGAGGGAACAGCAGAGTCACAACCCCTAAAGCAAAAGGACTTGCTGCTATCAGAGAGTTCCAAACGAGTATAAACAGCTGCTCACAATTAACATGAGAATACTTCTGTGATGCTGTTACATGGACTGTGTTTAATGACAGGAGGAAAACATGAAGCTCTGTTGATAACTTTGTTGCAGCTCTTCCTTACTGGTTTACTTAATGTTTTTGCTGTTAAATATTTAGGACAGAGTGACAAAAGAGAATGCAGTATCTATCTGTCATGTTTTAAATATTCTAAAAATATTAAAAATTACTAAAATTATTAAAATAATTTTTCTTTAATATGCCTTTAGGATGTTTAAAAGAGCTGGTGTCAAAGAATTTAGCACAGTAACTAAAAAAAAAAAAAAATAAAAATTAAAGAAAATACAAAATACAACCCTCAAACCTGGAAGCAAATTCAGGAGAGTTTCTAACTTTAACCTGAAGCTTGCTAAAGAACAGGTGTACCCTGTAATTATATTGGCCTGCAAATACATATCTAAAGTAGGACCATTGCTCTGGTGATGGCAGTTGTGTTTGCCTTAACAATTCCCACATGGAAGGTACTTCAGCAATATTGTGGCTACATTAATTGCAGCTGGACTAAAAGCATCACTAGGTCAAGAAGGGAGGTGTTCCCTTAGTAGTCAGGTCAGGAAACCTGTTCCCGAGGGTTTGTGCTCCATCATTCTCCCACTCCTCGATGTTTCCCTTTCTCAGTCCCATGTCTGGAGGGACAGTGGCTGATGGGCCAGCAGTGCCTCCGTGCTCTCTGCTTTGCTGGCTGCCATGTGGGGAAGGTTTGAACTATAACTCTTTCTTCCAACGAGCACATTAATTTGGATCTTTCTTCTTTCTCCAGATGCTGATTGTCACACAGTTTGCATGAACTCATGTCTTCAAAACTACTCCCCCACAATCGGGTTTGACTGAAGTGGTCAGCAGCTTCAAAAAAGGAAGATGGATGGATGGACCAAGGAAAAATATATTTTCTTATAAAGGAGGAAAAAATAAATCTCTTCATTATCACAGTTATAAAGGTATAAAAACTTGTTTAAAGAGAGTGTCTCCTGATTTTAGATTCAGTTATAGTCTGGAGGAGCCAAAGCACTTGCCAATATGCAATTTAACATACTAACCACTTCTGAATTTGAATGTCTGGGTCTCTGCATTCAATCTTGATTAACTGGCCCAACAATTAATGTTAATTACCCTGATTTACACTGCTTACAGAGCTAAGGTCAACTTCACATCAGCAAACTTGGAGCTTCCTAAACATGTTCCAACAGGGAACATTCAAGTTGTCTTCCATGTAGTGGAGATAAGCCCTGAGAGCCTACACTGGGAGATTTGTCTTGCAATGAGCTGCAGTAAGGAACAGGAGGAAGAATACAGAAGCAAAGTGAACTGCTGGGCCTCAAAGTATACTAAGATTTTTTTCCTGTGTTCCAAGTTATAAAGGTGTACATAATACAAAGTGCAACTTAAGAAAGGGCATTTTTATTTATATAACTGTAGATAATACAAAGTGCAACTTAGGAAAGGGCATTTTTAGTTACATTTCTATACTGAATATAGAAAAAAATTATTATTTACTGAGTTTTAAACTTGTGTGTTCTTCCCAGCAATAAACTGGGCTGATCAGAGCAGGACAGTGCAGGATTTAAAACAATATTCTTTACCTTGGCGAGAGTTAGTAAGTGTGTGCATAGAGACACCTACACGTATGTATATACAATATATATACATCTCCCAAGAAACACACTTATCAGGTTTTTCCACAGTCATGGCCATTTTGCAGTGACATTCCTGAGGACAGGAATTTCCCGGGCTGGGCAGAGCTGTGGTTCCTGCCGCCGGCAGCAGCTTCTTGTGGCAATGAGTTCCACGTGCTCCTAATGCAGGGTGTTAAAAAAGCTCCCCGTTATCACCCCGAGGTGGGGTGGCTGCTCTTGGAAACACGCCTATCAGGAATGATGCCTCGGCTCTGTTGGTGGTAGAAGATTGTTCCTCTGGACATTTCTTAAAAAAATAAATAAATGTCAACCCCGAAAAGGAAGCCTGCTAGTTTTCAAATCCAGGAGCTGTAATCATGCTAATCCATATGATCGTGCTAAAGCCAAGCAACTTGCCTTTTGCATATGATGTAATCATTCAGTGTAGCCTATTTATAACCACCAAGGGCTGGAAACACCTTCCCAGAAAAATATAATCAGGACAGCTTTCCTTTGGTCATATTCCCCCTCTTCCTCCCTGTATTTTTCAGTTGGTTGTGCTCTTTCTCCTACTTTCGATGTCATCCCAGCCTTAAATACAGCAACTTTTTAATTTTTATTTTAAACTAATGCTTTTCATGTATTGTATTTTTTCAGTGTGTTAGAGCTGTGCTGAGTGGAATCCCAGTCCTCTGAAATCAATACCAAAACTTCCATTGATTTCATATAATATATTCCTTTAAATTCAGTACAAATGCTCCCCAGGAGTTGTCTATTTTAAATATGGATCTACTGTATTGGGCTGTCAGTCTCTCAGCTTGATACATAAACCAGCGTGTTTCAATAAATGTGTTGGTGTGGGTTGGTGCCTTTATGTGTAATAACTGAAAATCTGTTGGTTATACTGAGCATATCAAGTGTAAAAGGAGAAAATTCATCAATGTGAATATCTATCTGTGGATCAATTGGTATCAATCTTGTTTAACAGTCTATTTCCTCAGGACACACTTTGGAAACAAAGAGCATTTCAAACTGCTGGTTAAACAAACAAATACCGAGAAGCTCTTTGGGCAACACAGGGGTGGAGTAAACATCAGATAAAAATGGTCAGGGATCTTAAATACCTGTTAATCTCTTCTATTTTATACTAGTAAAGACAGAGTTTCTCTTGATGTAATGTGCCCTTGAAAGTGCATCAAGAGTGGGGGGTTGTAAAAGCATTATTTGCTTGCAGAGGAAAGGGCGAGAAAAGTGGTCTGGAAAACAAAATTTGTCCCCTGACCTCCATGTTCAATAGCTGTCCAAGGAGAAGGGTGACACCTTCTGCTCTGCAAGATTTTTTCGAAGGTTTGTGTTATCCTTAGCTAAATAAAACCCCCTTGTGAGACACTATAAAAACAAAACGAAACCCCAAGAGGATATATAACTAATTAGATCAGGATGCATTGTTTACCCTGGTCTACAACATTAAGATCTTCTCATGCCTCTCCCATACCGGTCCCCTCTCCCCTCAAGCACCACCAAAAAAAATAGGTAATCCTGACCAGTACTTGGCATGACTGTATCCTGAACACAGGCACAAATTTCAGAACAGAATAAGTGTTGTACAAACCCCAGGGGGTTTTGCAGGGTAAAAGTGCTGGTAAAGTAACAGGTAAAATGAACCTGTGGTGTTGAGCAATGTCCTGTGGTGATTGCGTGGCTGCCTGAGGTAGCAGTGTTTCCTCCCTCCTGCTGTCTAGTAACATTCGGGTTTTCCATTCTACATTCTACATCACCCTCTTGAACCGCCCCATAACCTTGGGTGGGTGTTTATCTTCACAGCAGCTTTGGAGCTTAGGGAACCCCCAGTTCACAAGCAGGAAACTGGGGCACAGATCCTGGTAAATTGTTTGCTGATGAATGCAATGGAACTGTGTATTGAGTCTGACTTGACCTGAGCCTAGTTCTCCTGAACCCTTACCCAGTGTCCCACTCCTCCCGCTCCTCCAAATCAACAAAATCATCCCTTCACCAAAAACAATCTCTCTCTCCAAAGTTTTCTAGCAATTCATTTCATTATTCATAGATAGACCTGGGGGGGGGGGGGTGTTGTTCCACATGAAATCAGAAAGCAGTCACATCTCCCACAAAGATTTTGCAATCTCCATATACTCAAGGATCCTCACATTTTTGCTTATGCAGGATCCATCTGACTTCAGCGGGGGTCAGAGGGGTTGAAGTGACTCTGCTCTATGACACTTGGGGGCTTTACAGCACAGTAAATTCGAGCCTCAGCTGAGGCGGGTTCTGCAGTCACCTCCAGCTACATGGACTGTCCCCCATGTGCCACCCAACATCAGGGCCACCCAACTGGGGCTCGTGGGGAGGATTTCAACGCGGTGTGTGTTCACATGGAACTCAACAGCACAAGAGGGGAGTAAAAACGAAAATGATTCCACTACGTACTAACACACTCAACTTAGCGCAGGAAAACACTTTTCAAGTGTTGCTTTATCACTTGTTTCAACTTTTTCACACGGACCTTTTACGTGTGTAACGTTTTTACTTGCTGTTAAAAATACCCTTGGCTCGATTTTGCCGGCTTCCCAGAAAGTGAGACTTTAAAGAGTCTCTAAACAACTGAACGAACGCCAGCATAATTACGCGCCGTCTGGATCGGCTTTTAAAGCCCCTTGAGTTGCCCACCCCACTGGAGGACCCGCGGTTTGTCCGCTCCGACTATCAGCGCTCTTCCCTCTTCCACCTTATCGAGTGACAAAGGGAAGAATTACCATTGTCCCGGGCTTCTCCTTGTTTTGGGGGGGGTGGGGGTGGGGGGTGGCGCAAATCTTTTAAATCACAATGTGAAAAGCTCAGGTGAGGCAACAAAGGTATTGTCGGTCGTGAGCCCGGCCGGCCGTGCCGCCGGTTGTTTGTTTACTCTGAGAGGTGGTCGGTGCCCCCCTAAAGCCGGGGGGGCGGCCCCGGCCCCCGCGGGACTCTCGCCTTTGTGGCCCGGCAGGGCGGGCCGGGCGCGGGGACTACATGGCCCAGCGTGCCCCGCTGCGCGGATCAATGGGGCTGATTTGAATAATCTGTGAGCCCTTGGACTCAGGCCAATCAGCCGTCAGGGACCCATGATAAATCGCAATGCATTATTGATAATCATAATTACTCTGACATGCGCATTCCGCCCAATGGGGGTAATTTCCCAACTCTAGGAATTTGTTGTGAAGAGGAAAATAATTGCTACTATTTTGCTCCCGATGCTGGTGCACCATGTCGCGACGGAAGCAGGCGAAGCCCCAGCACATCAACTCCGAGGAGCAGCCCCCAGATGCTGCAAGTGGTGAGTTCGGGGGGAGGGCGCGGAGCCGCCGCGGGTCCCGACTTGGCTGATGCGCGGAGGCGGCGGCGGGGCGCGGGGGGCGCTTCCCGGGGGGTTCTTTTCACCCTCGTGCTTCATCCCGCTCTCTTTTCCCCCCGCGGGCTCTGCCACGAGCCCGACCCCCAGCCTTCCCCACGCTTTTTTGGGGCAGTGAACTCCCCACGCCCCTGCGGAGCCCCGCGCGGTGTTGTTCCGCGGGATTGAGCGGGGCACCTCGGTTTTTTTTTCTTGGGGTGGGGGGAGGCTCGGCTTTGGGCCGCTCCGGAGCGCAGCCCTGCGCGGGGCTGCCCGAGGGGTCCTCGCCCTGCCCGGCCGGTGGCCCCCCCAATGCCCCGCACGCACCCCCCGGTCCCGCGGAGCCTCCGCCGGGTCCCGCGTGGGGGGTGCGGGGGCCACCGGCCCCGCTACCGCCACCCTGGGGGTGCAGCCTCATGGGAGGGGAACCCCAAAGATGCCCTGAGGCAGAGAGAATTTGGGGGGGTAGGCGGGGGGCAAACGGGTGGGGGGAGCAGAGGAAGAAATTGCAGACGACTTCGGAGGGGTAGGAAATGTCTCGAGTTCGGTTTCCTTGATCTATTCAGCACTTTCTCGGGAGTTATTTGAGGATTTTTGTGGGGCTTTGGGGGCGGGGGGGGGGGGGGAAGAAGGGAGAAAACCCTCCCCGCTCGGACTATTTTTGTTGGAGATCACAATCGCCCTGGACCTTTTGTAGCTTGACCTCCAGCCATCTTTGATTTCCGACTTCCTAAAATAACTCCGGTGAGCTAATGTGGGGTGCGCGTGAGCGCTTTGTATTTGGGCGGCGTGGGGGACTTTGCCACCGCAGATCGCTGTCCCCTATTTTGGGGAGCTCGCAGACCTCGGCCCTGCCGTGGGAGAGGAAGAAATTTTGGCTCAAATAAGCCCTCAACTCCCTGTGGGGTGGGCGTGCAGGGGAAGGGCCGGCGCTCCCGGAGCGTGCCCGGTTCCCGCGGCGGAGCAGCATCTTCCCGCTGCGGGGGCTGGCGGCTCCCTGGCTCCGGTGCGGGCTCTGCCCCCGCTGTCCCTCGGGGCCGGGGACGCTCCCGCGGTGCCCGTCCTGCGGGGAGGAGGGCACGTCCCGTCCCGGGTGGGGAGCGGGGCTGACCCGGGCTGCGTTTGTTCACAGTTGTTGTGGTCGTTGTGCCCAAACGTTTCTGTGTGTCCCCCAAGAACTTTCTTTGGTTCACTGCCATCCTTTAGGACTGGTTTTGTTTCCATCCCTAGAACTGATCAATACCCCGGCACGTTACAGGAGCTGCTTATTCCCAGCCCGCAGGAGGTTCGGGCTCTTTAATTTTTTTTTCCCTCCTCCCCCCTTTCTTCTTTGAGTCGAAATGTGCAATTGTTGGGTCCAGTTAATGGTGACTTAAGAAACAGCATGCTGGCCAGAAGGCAATAAATCCCATGTTTAATGCATGACTGTTTTCCTTTGTGCATATGGTTAGGTTGGGGGATGGAGGTGATGTTTCCACATGTAAATCTCTGCCCGCTGCTGGAAAGGCACCTCCGGCCCCGCGCTGAAACAAAAGGGTTAATCACTCCTGATGCGGCCGCTGGGGCGGGGGAGGTGTGCGGGAGGGAGGGAGGATCGCTCCACACCGCGCTCTCCGGGGCAATGGCCAGCTGCTTTTTTGTTGTTGTTGTTGGAGCTTTTTTTTTTTTTTTTTTTTTTTTTTTTTACCCCATTCTCTTTTAACAACCAAACCCTGGCTGAAATCCCTCTGGGAGCCGCTGCATAGGCCGGGGGACCTGGTGAAGCTCTGGCCGTGCCTGGGGGGGCTTCTCCTGCCGCTCATGGGGCGGCGGGAGTTTGGGGGTTTTGGGGGATCGGAGCTGCCGTGCGCTGCCCGGCCGGGACCTTCCGGAGCCGCGACCGGTGCAGGTCCCGCATTGAGCCCCGTCCTGCGGGATCTCCGCTCTCAGAAGTACAAACCTTGGCTGCGGCTCCGATGGCTCGGACCGCCCGCCAGTATCCAAAATAGTCCTGCTTATTCCCCCCTTCAGGTGTGCCCGTAAATAATAAGTGATGAAGCTCTGTAACACAGTCGAAATTCCGCGAGGATTTGTCTGGGGCATTATCGAGGATATACACATAATCGTAATAATAAAATCAAGCCCTTATCTCCTCTTTTGCAAGTGTTCCCTTTTTTCGCAAAGCGATTTGGGACCCACCTCTGTGAACAATGCAGCGGGTTAAAGTGTCCCGCGAACCTGGGGATCCATTAACAGGTCAAAAAATCAGCAGGTGGTCACTGAGGAATAATGCTACATACTGAAAATTAGCATTTCCACAAAGGGCTTGAAAATACCCATTGTGCTGGATCGCTGCCATTAAAAATCGGATTCGTTCTTAAAAATACAGTATCAAACTGCAACTTTTTTTTTCTCAATGCGAAATTAGGGATTTACTTTATTTGAATCCCCTCTTCGTGCGCTGATCTCTGCAGAAGTGGAGAGGGGTGTTGAACTAGGAAAACCAAGTTTTGCCGTGGTTTATTTTATGTTTAATTTGGGTTGCCCGAAGCCGCTGTCGCGGGACAGGCTGGCCCGGCTCGGAGCCTCGGGGCGCGGGAGCATCCCCCGGGGTACTGCAGCCGTGTGAAGGGGGAGAGGGTGCCGGGGGGCGGAGGGGGGCGATGCCCGGCTTGTTTTTCCTTTTACGTAAGTGAAACATTATATTGGTTGTAGGGATGGAGCCCTTTCGCTGGGCTCGGCGGCATGTGACGTTTTGACAGAGCTGCTGCTCTAACCTTTGCCTCCTCCTGCTTGCTGTGGGTGGTAAGTTGATGTCAGGCTCACAATTAGGACTCTCATGCAATTGACCTTGGCAGCGGGGTTTGTGCCGTTTAGCTCGCTCTTAAACACTGTACTAGTGTTAAGTGTGGTCCGGGGCCGCCGCCTGCGCGGCTGCGGGAGGGGCGGCGCGGCCGCCGGGCAGGTAGGGCGGCCGGGGGGCTTTTGGGGGGGAACCGCGGCTTTTGGGGGGGCTCGGAGCGCTCTGGGGCAAACTCGACAACGCGCCACTCGTCCCGTGGGTGATGTGTGGGTCGCTGTTGGCTCAGGTGGCTGCCGGGGGGTCGCGGTGGCCCCGCCCGGGGGTGGCCGGGGCCGGGCGGGAGCGCGGGCCGTGAGTGCCCTCCACCGACCGGCACCGGGACCTCCGCCGGGGCTCCGGGCAGCGCCCGCAGGTAACTCCAGCCGCTTCCCAAGGGCCGGCCCGGCGCTCGGGGGGCTCAGAGCCCCGTCCGGGCGCCGTCGGTCGGTCGGGAGCGGGGCTGCGCCCTCGGGAGCCGCCGCCTCGGAGCTTCACTTTCCCCGCGTGTTTTAGCGCTTGTTTTGCTCCTCAGAAGCGTTTTATTCGCGATAGTTCGTTCTGTCTTCGGCCGAATATGTCGCTTGAATAGGTGGGTCACCAAAAGGGTGAATCAGTAGGTAGATAATAAAACAATTAAAGTCTTGAGAGACAACCTGAAAGCACGCGAAATCCTGATTGTAGGTGTAATGCGTTTCTGGTTTGTTCTTGGGTAGAAAAATGCAGCTGATGAATTCAGTGTAGAAAACACCAAGGCCTTTGGCATATTTCTATAAGTAGGCAGTCAGTTGTGTTTTACTTACTGAAGAAAGTGATTTTGTCATAGTTACAGTTAAATAAAATGCGTTAAATGTTGTTTGATAGTGGAAGAAAAAGAGAGTGAAATTTTGGGCAGTTTGCAATTCTTGGAAGTCCCAGATTTTCACCTGGGAACAGGAAAAAAGCATCAGGGAAGCACGATGCCTGAGAGCAACAGGGAGCTGATGGCAGAAGGTTTCATGTCTAGGACTGGAGTGGAGAGTCGAAAAACAATTCTTCATGAGTTAATTTTAAGCGGAGACATATGTGGTTTTGTTAACTTTAAAGTAAAAGTAGTGCATTGGTTGTAGTCTGTAGGGAAAGTAAGCTCACCAAAGGTATTAAAACTCCTGGAAAAAAAAGTGGGTGGGAAAACTTGAGCTCAGTTTCATCCCAATTCACGTGAACTACAGTTGGAAAAAACAAGTCACTAATGGCTCAGTTGAGTGGCAGACCAGCAGCACCCTTCTGGAAATCACATAAAACCGGACTTATTTCACTCTTTTGCTGGTTCCCTTAAAAAAAAATAAATTATTCGAGCTTTGTGGATTTTATCAGCCTTTCTTGTCGATGACCGCCTTGTCCTACACAATAGTGGATTTTTTCCATCCATTTGTCAGTGATTCAATCTAACCCCCCTGCTGGGTTTACTGCATTCTTCTAACTTATTGGATAACTAGATGCTGAGAGATAACATTCCTGAAATTCGGGAGTGGGGAGATAAAAAAAACACAGTAGAAGTCCTATCCCTGGGAAGCCTTTGGAGAGGGTTAAGTGAAGTGCACAAGCAATTGTTGTGGCAGGGCTCTCCTCGGTAAATCCTTGTACAGTATATGGGCAGAGCTGGTTTCTTGGCATGAAAACCCCCTGATTTCAGACCGTTAGTTCATGCCGGTGATAACTGCTGAGGTTCTGGGGAGCTGAGGTGCTCTGATTGCAGCCCTTGGTGCCGGGGAGTGGATGTACCTAGAAATCAAGATGAGTTTTACAGAAGCTGTTGTTTTTAAAGAAACAGTAAATTGTTCCTTAGTTACACCAGCTACTACACAGTTACCCAGAGTCCTGCTTCTGAATTTATCTAAAATTCTTTATGAGATGGGGGAAAATATTATATCCTATTTTTCTGAGGTAGAAAGGAAAATAAGGCGTAACTTCCCTATTTACCATTCAGCAAGTCATTTCAAGCTCTGAATTGAATTTATTTGGAGTCCTAAACTAGTGCCTGACTGTCAGGGGAACTGGAAACGAAAATATGTGACAGTGGCAGCAAGAGCTTGGCAGGGGCAAGGCTCCCAACCTGCCTGCTGCTGCCCATCACAAGTACCTTCAGTGTACTGGAGTTTTCTTTCTCTTAGGTGGCAACTGCTGCTCGGGACCAGAAAAGTTACCAGAGCTCCTCAGAATTAGGAAAATGAGGAGCATGGGCTGTGCTGGAGGTTGGAAAAGTGGCACTGAATTTAGTGTGGTCCTGTCAGTGGAAAAGTAGAAAAATAAAAAAGTACTATCAAGGGAAGGGAGATAAATGATCAGATACTTTGAAGAAGTTAAAGTTTGAGGACTTTATCCTGGAATATCTCCTTGGGGGTGGGCAAGAGTCTTTGGTACAGACATATTCTGCTCCATTGGAAAAAGGAAAACCTTGAGGTTATTTTGTAACATGTGTAAACTGTATAGTTCAGCCTAGAAGATGGGACTACTAACTAAGGGATTTGGAAAAGAGATTTTCATGGTTTAGTATATTCTATGAAACACCTGTGTAATGGATGGAAACAGGAAAGCAGTGAAGACCTCTAAAGGCAGTGTACAGAGTAGTTCTGGAGGTTTGTCTTTTTTTTCAACACAGGGACTTTCTTTCCCTTTATAGCTTAAAATAATCTGTTCTTGGTTGACCCTGTTGTCCAAGTTCTGAATTATGTACTACTTGTACTTGTCTGCAGACTAGATTTCTCTGTATGTTTTTGCATAGAGTTAAATCAATGTTAGAGGCATCAATTTAATGACAGGATAGGAGATACATGCTCTTACTTGTTTCTTTCACTTACAGAAGTTTGGGCTGAAGGAGAGGGAGGAAAAAAGCATTTAATTCTCCCTGTTTAGATAGGAGGCATCTAAACATTTTTGATCATACCAGTTCTGAGAACCCTTTTCTTCTCTGTTCAAGGACTAGAAGTGTATGTGATTTTTTTACAGATTTGGATTTATTGCTCTAGAGATCATAGCAGAACAGGCCTCTGATGCTTGTGATGTTTTGTAACTGATCAAATGTTTATTTTTAAAAATAAACTTCAGCGTGCACTTTCTGCCACGCAGCATTAAACCGTCGAAGTTCGATGTGTTGAATAGACATACAATGCTGTTGTTCAGCTAAGAAGTGTCAAGGTTTGCCATATCCTCCCTTAGAGAGCTTTTACAGCCCCCTCAAACAGCAAATTGATGTGCTCGGCCATCCTTCCCCTCCACCCTGCCATGTACCGGATATACACATGTATCAGATGTGTGGTTCGGTTACACCTCTAAAATGAAAGCCGCAAAAAGCTCCTGTGCTTGCAGAGTCTGGGGTTCACCTTGTGAAATGGCGTGGGCCCGTAATGTGGGATCAGAGGCAAAGTACTGGAACCAGGAGGCTTGAGAAGGACAGATCTCAAGTTCTCAGTGTGGTGCAGGTCTGGGGTGTGCCCTGCTGGGCCTGTTGGAGGTGAAGTTACTTAGTTGCTGCGCCCTTGGCACCTGTCGAAATTAGACGAATTAATAGGAGTTCCAGGATGTTTCAGCTGATGGGGGCTGGGGTACTGCTGGAGCCCTTTCCCCTTCAGCTATAAAGCTTTACCTCCTGAGCACTCCTTCCCCCCCTTGCCCTGAGTACTGGCCTGCCTCGAGCTGGGTGTTGAGTTTGTTGTTTGAAGGATGGCGAGACTGAGCAAAAACATCCTGTTTTGCTTTAGAGTTTCTGTTAACCTCTATTCCAGTTCTGATGTTTCCCCGAATGATTTTCTTTTTTTTGTCCGTGTGCAAACTCTGCTCAGTTCGTTCTGGGGGGTGCTGGTGGTGGAAGGGCAGGAGTGGACATGGAGCCCAGCTTGGCTTTTCCTGCTCCTTCCCAAAAGTGGGTGAGTTGCAGATGCAGCAAAACGGGGTCTGAAATGTCTTGGTGTGTTTTGCAAACAGGACTTGTTACTTGGATTATTTGTTTTAATAATCACCAGCGTCAGTGCAGGCTCATACCTATGTGTGGGGTTCTGTCAGTTAATCATGTCTTCTTTACTACTGTGTCTTTTTAGAGGTGGTGTTTTTTTGGAAGGTTTTAAAAGCTAATATTGGCCTTTTGTCAGCCCTTTTCGGTTGTAATTATTACTTTCATTATGGTGGAGTGCAAGTCGTTTAATACATCAGTGTACAATTAAGTATTGTTCTGAAGTTCCAGTATTAACAGTCTCGTATGAATTTTTGAGAGGTGGTTAACAAAGATTGAGAACCTGAAGTACAAACACCAAACAGGCTTCTGTGGTGTTTTGCTCAGCATTAGGAGGCTTTTTCTGTCTACCTTGCGTTCCTTTTAAGCTGTTTTGCAGATGCTGCCTTGCTGCACTGTTTCTTTTTACCTGTATAAAGGGATTTTGGATAAACCTCTTTTCGTTGAGCCTTGTGAGAGTCTTTTTAGATTATTGTTTTTATCGAAAGCACAGCTGAGATGCAGATTTCTTTTTGACTGCAGAGAGTTTGGCATCAAAATAAAGAGCAGGACTTGATTCATTTGCAAACTTGATTCCAGTGTTTTGTATCTTTTAGCTTGAAATTCAGGTGAAATCGGTGATCTTAAGAATAGTGAATACTCAGCCTAAATCTAGCAATTAATAATGTGACTTTCTTTTATTTTAAGGGAGTCCACAAGACGTCCCAGGTGATAGAGATGGTGAAATGAGTTCCAAAAGGTGCCGCATGGAGGAAACTAAAATCTGTGAGAAATGCTGTGCAGAATTCTTTGTTCTCTCTGAATTCCTTGAGCATAAGAAAAATTGCACTAAAAATCCACCTGTTCTAATCATGAATGACAGTGAGGGAACAGTACCCCCTGAGAGCTTCTCTGAAGCTTCTCTAGGGAACTTTCCAAGTGACCGAATGGATAGCAGGACACGCAAGGACATTCAGGCAAAGGGCTGCACTGGTTCTATGGAAAAGAGAGAAGGAAAAATGGATGCTGAATCAGTTGGAGGAATGTACCTTAAAATAGAACCCCCTGTCGCTCCTGCGGCTCCTGGGCTAAGCTATCTACCAAAATCCAAAGTACCAAACACTAATGTGACTTTGCAGACGATACGTGGCACTAAAGTGGCTGTGAACCAGCGGACCTCCGATGCCATCTCTTCCTCAGCAGCCAGTTTCAATGCTATCCCCATGATCCTGGAGCAGCTCGTGTGTTTGCAGCAGCAGCAACTCCAGCAGATTCAGCTGACGGAGCAGATCCGCATTCAGATTGCCATGATGGCTCCCCATGCCCTGCATCCTTCTATAGCAGCTGCTACTGATCCACTAAAAGCTCTGGGCGCTCACATGTCTCAGCAGCTGTCGGCTGCTGTGGCTTTAATTGGACAGAAAGCTGGAAGCCAGAGCCTATCACTGGAATCCTTGAAGCAAGGAAAACTACCTCATTCTAACACTGGCATTGCAGCCGCCAGCTCGCTGGCTGCTGGGCTGTCCTCCTCCTTCCCCCTGAAGCCAGAGGGAAGCCGAAGCCTCCCCGGCTCCATTTCTCAGTTCCCGAATCCTTTGCTACCTCAGTCCTCCAACTCCGTCATCTTCCAGAATCCGCTTTCGGCCGTTTCTTCTGTAATAGATTCCTCAAAGAAGGGGAAGGGGAAACCTCCCAACATTAGCGTGTCTGAAAGCAAACCGAATGCAGAAGAGCCGTTCTTCAAACACAAGTGTAAATTCTGTGGGAAGGTCTTTGGCAATGACAGTGCCCTGCAGATCCACCTCCGCTCCCACACCGGAGAAAGGCCCTACAAGTGTAACATCTGTGGGAACCGCTTCACAACCAAAGGAAACCTTAAAGTGCATTTTCAGCGTCACAAAGACAAATACCCTCACATAAAGATGAATCCTTACCCGGTTCCTGAGCACCTGGACAATGTTCCCACTAGCACTGGAATCCCGTACGGGATGTCTGTGCCACTGGATGAGTCTAACCTAATTGTGGATAGCAAACCTCTCCTGACAACTCTGCCTACCTCTGTGGCCACGGGTGCACCTCAGACCATCTCCAGCCTAGCAGGCATTAAGGAGTCTCTGCCTGGTACGTTCTCAAGTGATCTGCAGTCAAGGCCGTCTCCAGAAAGTGAGGGTGGCTCCTCCTCATCGGGGGCAGTCGGCCATGAGTCGGGAACAGAGCAGAGCTTGAGCTCACCACAAGCCACCTGCAGTGTGAGCATCTTCCATGTAAGTGGGTCAAACGAGCAGGGCTCAGAGACGTCGAAGCTTCAGCAACTGGTTGAAAATATCGACAAATCTACTGCTGACCCCAATGAGTGCCTGATCTGTCACAGAGTGCTGAGCTGCCAGAGTTCACTCAAAATGCATTATCGTACTCACACCGGGGAGAGGCCGTTCAAGTGTAAGATCTGTGGCCGTGCTTTCTCCACTAAAGGGAATCTTAAAACTCACTATGGTGTCCACCGGGCCAATACTCCTTTGAAGATACAACATTCATGTCCTATTTGCCAGAAGAAGTTTACAAATGCAGTTGTGCTGCAGCAGCATATCCGCATGCACATGGGGGGACAGATCCCCAACACGCCAATGCCAGAGAACACCTGTGACAGCGCCGATGTGGATCCTGCTGTGGCTGAGAAGAACGGAGACATCAGTCGCCCAGATGAGACCGTGGAAAGCATAGAGATGGAAGAGGACATGGACTCTCAGGATGGCCCCAGGAGTTCCTCAAAACCTCCTACTCCGTATGATGCACAATCAGAGTCACCAGCCACGGCAGCCTCCTTCTCTGGTGTTACTGCCCTGGAGAATCAGATGAAGATTGTCACCTCTTTGAATTTGCAGCGGCAAAGCAGTTTGAAGTCTAGTGACAATGGCTCAGCAGAAAGCGATGGCATGACAAATGATTCGTCTTCTGTGGCAGGAGATCCAGATTATCAGAATGGCAGGAGTCCTGCTGCCTCTGAGTCTGCGTCTCTCCAGGCTCTGTCCCCAGCCAACAGCCAAGGAGAGAGCGTGAGGTCAAAGTCACCCACCTTCAACAATCAGGAAGATTCAGGCACGGGAAATAAAACAGAGGGTCCTGAGAATGCTCCTGCAGAAATGGAAGGGGTTGTTGGTGCTTTGGATTTAACTTACGGCAATATTGGTCGGAAGGTCATTAAAGAAGAACCCGGGTTACACTTTGCAAATGGAGAATATGGTGAGTAATTCAAAATGCTGGTGGTAATTTGGGGTGGGGCAGTAGGACTGGAGGAAATTTGTCTCTAAAAAGGACCAATAGGAAACAAAGCCTTCTCAGCTTTCCCCTCTTCTTTCTCCTCTGTTAGGATAAAGGCATATGCCCTGTTAAGTTTCCCTGACTAAGACTCAAAATTCAAAGACTTAAGTGCTGTTATCTCCTGCAAGGGGTAGCATAGAGGTTCTTAAAATTAATAGAGACCATGCACTTGAGTGTATTTCATGGACTCACCTAATACTTCCTTATATCTCTTTAAAGATACACATTTGTATTCTGTGGGAAAACTGCTTATCCCAAGAATGTGTCATGGAAAGTCTGGAATCGTTTGTGGGCTTTTCAGGCTCTTTAGCATTAGGGTTAGTGTTTACCTAAATTTTACCTGAAAGCAAGACTTTCTAGCTCATAAGCTCACCAAAAAAGAACAGGGGTGAACTGATTTGTTTTGGAGTATCCCAGGAAGTGCAGTAGCAGCCCTGTTGTGTGTCTCTGGAGGGCTCTGCAGATGTGCTCTTCAGGCTTGTGCAGCTCCCCAGGCACGGCCTCTGGAGCCTTAGCCAGACTTAAGCTTTGAAGCAGAATGAGGTTGGGATAAACATTATCTTTGCTTTCTTTCCAGGTCGAAGTAGTATTCCAGCTGCTTTTGTCAGAGCCTCCCCAGCCCTGATAAAGATGGAGATGCCCAGCGATCGCCCCATTAGCACTGGCCATTTCATTGGCCCACCAGCTCTGTCCCCTGGGGTTGCCCCTCTCCTCGTGCCACGACCCAAGTTCTGCCGTCCCGCCAAACAGCACATCTGCACTACCTGTGGGAAGAACTTCTCCTCTGCCAGCGCCCTGCAGATCCATGAGCGGACCCACACTGGGGAGAAGCCGTTTGCCTGCACCATCTGTGGGAGAGCCTTCACCACAAAAGGAAACCTGAAGGTAGGTCATCTCTATGGTGTTGATCTCCTTTGTTGGTGAAACTCATACTAGAGATGGAAAGACTTGCTAATATTTGACCTGTCTTTGGGGGCAACACTTCTTTTACTTCCTCACATAGTTATCTTTGCCTGTTGTCTCTCCTTCCTGAGTTTCTTCACACATTTTCTCGCTAAACTCTGTACTGAAGTTGCCTGCAGGTCTTCACTTCTGTCCTTGACTTTTGACTTTCCTTTTGGGATGGAAGGGAAGGCTTAGCCCTTACTAAACAGATTGCTTTTTTTCTTTTTCATTTGGATTTGGATGTGTCAAGACATAAAAATTTCATAGACTGAATGCTGCAAAATTCTGCCTGCAGAGTAAATGCATTACACTGCAGTGCTTGAAACACTGTGAGATGAGGAGAGATTAAAACAGGATAATCCTGAGATAGCACAAAGTACTTGGGGATTGTGTCTAAGCACTTGCTGAAGAAGTGCTGTGAGTCTGTCCTTATTGTCAAATGAATCTATTTGCCCTGTGAGGGACTTGCAGCTCCCTCAGTCTCACAGAGGCTTCTCCCTTCCCGTGAGAAACTGTTCAAGTTCCTCAGTCCTCTTGTATAAATGGGAAATAAAATACTTATGGGGAGAGAAAATACTCTGCAGTTTGCAAACAGTCCCTTGCTGGAAGCACTAGCAGAATGTGGTATGGAAAATTTCAGCTTAGGCGAAATCTTCCACATTACTTAGTGTTTCTCTTCCAAATTGCTTGGTGGTTGTTTTTCATTAACCAGCATTTCTTTCGGTATAGTCTGTTCACAGCAGATAACGTGGCTTTTATTTTGGGGGAGAAAGCGGCATCTTTGCCAACTCCACTTAAAATAAGTGTAAAACACAGTCCTATGAGCCCTTGAGCAGTAAACTCTAGAGATCCATGGTAGTCAGGTAGTGGAATGACTGTTTTACACATGCCAGGAATGGAACGTTGACAAGAACAACCCACCTTAAACACTTACCTGAGTGCAAATATGACTTCTTTTGGGCAACTTGCCTGTAAGCAAAGTAGAACTTGGTTATGCCATGAAAGAGCTGCAGTAATAATGATTCTCTTCACTTTTTGCCCCCCTCTGGAAGGTCCATGTGGGAACTCACATGTGGAATAACTCTGCCAGGCGGGGAAGAAGGCTTTCGATTGATAATCCCATGGCTCTGCTGGGGAATGATCCCAAGAAGATATCTGAAATGTTCCCAAAGGATGTGTTCCCAGTGCCTCCCTCAGCGAGCATTGACCCCACGGTGTGGAATCAGTACGCAGCAGTGCTCAGCAATGGCATCGCCATGAAGACCAACGAGATCTCGGTGATCCAGAGCGGTGGTTTGCCCACCCTCCCGGTCACCATCGGGGGTGGCTCGGCCATAAACACTGCTACAGTCTCCAAAATAGATGGGACCCAGTCTGGGACTGGTTCTGAAACAGAGAAGGCCAGTGGTGCTGCTGCAGACAATGTGCCAAAACACCAGTTCCCTCACTTCATGGAGGAGAACAAAATTGCTGTTAGTTAAAAACTCTAGTGAAGTCGACGTACAGAAAGAACAAATATATATATACACAAACATATATTTTTAAGAGATTCCACTTCAGCCTCCTATTTTCCTATTGACGTGCAAATGATTTTATGGTTGTCTTTGTAAGAGTTGCCCAGAGTACAATCATGATATTGCTTTGCAAATAGTAAATAATAAAGATTAGGATTTCCTTCTATTTGGAAAGATGCGGGTCTTGCAAAGTAGTTCTTGCGTGTGACTTTAATGTGTACAGCCTTACAGAAGTTTCTACAACTTGAAATTCCAAAGGTTAGAATATTTACCTCTGTTTAGAGTGATACTTGGGGGTTTTGAATAGAGTGGAAGCAACCTACTGTTGATGGAAAAGCTTCTATTTACTGATGAGAAATGAAAACTATTAATGCGGGTAAATATCCTAGAATGTCTGCTACCCTCCTAGGAAGAATTTTTCTGTTTGGATTTTTGGCTCTGTGTGGTTTCTGAATGTACTTTTTACTATAATGGCTAAAAAAAACTACAAAAAAATTTTTTTAATTACTTTTTTTTTTTTTGCCTCAGAAGTTCTATGGAAAGAAAGTTGCTGTTTTTCTTTAGTCACTGCTCCTAAGTAATTAATTCTCTGTGTTGTTGACTGCTGCTTATTTAATACTACTACTAGGACAGTCCTTCAAATGTAGTGCCAAAATTCCTACTTCCAAAGATGTGCAGTTTTTCCTAGATGTTTTATTTCAATACCAAGAGCCCCAAACAAGTATGTATATACTTTTTTTGTTTCCTCTTGAAAGGGAAGACTTGCCTTGGGAAGTCAGGTCTAAAAGCTCTGCAAGGAATCTCACGTGACTGTTGCAATTGGGCATGGGAACTGGTTTCCTTAGCAAGAGACTTTTTAATTTTTATTTTGTTTTTCATTTGGGTAATTTAGGAGATCAGTCTGTGTAAACCTGTATTTAAATATGAAGTATTCATGCTTAGGTTAAATGTTTTGTGGGTTTTTGGATGGCATTCCTACTCTGGTCATTAAGTTTCTTGGTGGTCTGTGAATTTGCATTCTACCAAAATGGTAATTAATGATCCATGTGTATTGTATGAAGGTTGCTGGGATAGTCATCTGGATTCTAAGTTATCTACCTCATTTTTTCCTTTTGTAGTTGTAGTGTCTATTTTTCTATTAATGACCACTGTAATGACTGAGATTCAAGCAGATGCTTCCATGCACTATCTGAAACCAAAACCTGATGTATTAGTGGAAGCACCTGAAGAGTTACTGGACTGACCTTTCACAATTCCTCTGACGCCTGCTGGAACTGGATGTGTAATGGGATCTGAACCAGACTGGAAAGTGAGCATTTGGTATGGAAGGACTGAAGGATGGAAAGACATCTCGCTGTTGACTGCAGGAAATCTTCAAGTCCAGTCTCTGTTGTGGAAGGCCCCAGAAATGCAGATTACCAAAAGTTTGTGTAATGTTGTTGCACCTGATTCTTGCTTATGATCTCTGTATGCCGAGTTGTGCCTTTCCTGCTGGACTTGTAAGTAAGAACATACCAGTACCTGTTTACACTGTAAAATGGATATTGTTACATAGACCATGCAAAAGGCATCCCAATTGTCATGTTTCTACATTGTGAATGTATGACTTTTGAGAACTCTGTAGTTTTGAGTATCTACTGAAGCGTTTCTGTTGACATTTTTGAGAATAAATTTTGGGATGGCTTTTTCACACTTAGTGCTTTAATTTTTGTGGCAAAGCTTTTGTCTCCTGAGGAGTGAGTTCAAGGGGCAGGATGCTGTCTCACTCCAGGGACTTGAAATCCGTGGCTTTAGTTTGTTACTTTACACAACAGGAACCAGGTAGGAGTGGAGGGGTCTCTAGATCCGTTCCTTAGGAACAGCTGGGGTTTGATACAGGAATTGGTACGTGTCAGGGATGTTCATTTCCACACTAGAATAGAGTGACAGGAATATGTACAACAATTCCTGTACGGTGATCACCCTATAAAGGGAAAAGAGTATTAAGTTGTCAAATTGCCAGTGCCTGAAGACACTGGCTGCACAGAAAAAGGATAAATATCTTCCCCTAAAGAGCAAAGGAAAACAGTTCTGAGAACAGCCAGAACTGTGGATATAGTGGAAAAGTCCTGAGGTTCTGATCCTTGCAACTTAAAAACTAAAAAATGTATTTTGGGCTTGGGAGGTTACAGTGGAGGAAAATGGTGCAGAAATTGATGTTTCCAGCACTGCAGCTGACTGCACAATATTTGGGAGCGCAAAGAAAAGCAGAAAGGAAACACTTGTTCTCTAGGCTCTACCACCAAGGTGAGAAAAGGTGTGGGGAGGGCAAAATAAACATGGGAGCAGAAGGAAAGATGACAACACACAGGGAATATGCAGGAAGGTAGAAAGCATTCAGTGCTTCACTAGAGCATGAAGTTGTTTAAAAGCAGCATTGTAGTCCCTGGGTGCAAAATACTCGGTGCAAGAGGAGATGTGGCCCTTCTCTGCTCAGGGAAACCAAGGGATTAGAATCTAAACCCCAGTGAGGAACACAGCAAGTGGTGGTAAGTAAAAACTACACTTGTGCCAGTGGGGATAGTGTGCAGCTCCTGAGCTTACAACCTGCTTTGAGAGCAGTTGTTGCTCTGGGTACCTGGATGGGCTTGGTGATGGAGCTGCTGCTCTGTCCCTTCAAACGGTGGGCAGGATTTCAGGCTGGTTCCTCACACTGGTGCTGAGGATGTGCTGCCTGTGCAGGAGTAACTGCAGCAGCTCGAGGAGCAATGTGGTGGGAAGGAGGAGGAGGTGGGTTTAGAGGAGAGGTGGATCATGTCAGAAGACCTGCCCTAACTGGGAAATTGCTCTCCAGCATGGGGCAATCATGAGTATTGTGAAGAAGTGCCCTGGCTTCAAAAGAACTGATGATAAAAGGCCTGCTCTTTGCTGATAGCTCGACACCAAGTGGTACCATAATGCCATGAAAATATGTTGTTAGCAGGAGGAACAGAGCAGTTTTCTAGCAGGAAGCCAACACAACCTGCTGTCCTGGGGCTTTGTAACTTGGTGGTATCTGTTGATGTCTCCTCATCCAAACAGCTCCTGAGGTTTGGGGTCCCTTTCTCCCTTAAATATAGACTCTGCACTTGTACCATAAGGGCTGAGCACACGTAACTGCTTCACCTCAAAAGCTGCCAAGCTGTGTGGCTCTGCCTGCCTTTTCATGGCTGTCTATAAGAATATAATTACATAATCAGACCTCTGCTGCCTTTAACTTGGTCAGCAGGTGGGAGATGACAAACAAGGGAGGAATTTTTTAAAGCATGAGTACTGGTTTAGAAATAAAATGTCAGGAAACTGATGGAAACCAGGACAGCAAGAGGTTTTGGCAAGCAGATGTATGATATCCCTGCAGCAGAGGGTTACTCAGGGGAATCAGGTTGATTCATCCAGCACCTACCTTGGCTGAGTGGCCAGCAGTGAGATCAAATGATGTGACTTGGCATCATTTGATGATGCCAAGAAACACTGCAGGCCTTTGCTCTCCAGGCCACCGTGTCAAGTGCTCGCTGTGCCCAAAGCTGCATCTCTGCTCAGTGATGAGGCAGCTCTGCTGGAGCATGGCAGGATCCCTGCCTAAGCCCCTGCCAGCAAGTCATGGATCTTATCACAAAATGTGGAGAATGGGTAGGACTATCCCCCCGTCCCCACAGCAGAAGCAGGCTGTGCCATAGGGATGTTTCTGCTGGAGGGAGCTGCAGGGGAGACTATTTACAAAGCAGGCAAGACTGGGAATTACCTGCTCTCCACCTGCAAGGGCTGAGCCAACACCTGAAACTCAGCGTGGTAACTCCCCACACTGGCAAGTGTGTTCAGTTTATGGTAAGGTTGCATCTTAACAATTAAAAAAGACAGCTGATTCTCCTCTTTCCTTTGCTGATGTAAATTAGGAACAAGTTACCGAAGCTAATGTAGCTCCAGTGGTGTGAGAGCAGAGTGAGCACGGTATGTGTGCTGTCTCTGCTCATTAGCCTCTCTTCTTGCCTAAAGGACTTTCTTGTTCTTATTTGTTACTGCTTACTTTGCTCATTGTGCAGAGGGTTTGCAGGCTGTTGCTTTTGTGTAAGTAGCATATTTGCTTGCATGAGCTGAGGTAAACACTGGCTTACTTCAAATGCTAAATTTGAACCTCAAAGTTGTATTGCTTTAGAAAGAAAAAAAAGCACATTAGCTCTAATGTATTAGCTCTGATAGTCCTCTGAAGAAAGATTTCTTTTAACCTACCCTTTCCGTTCAAAACTTTCCAAAAAGTCAATGGGAACTTTGAGGAGTGAAATTTGTCTGACAATCACATAGATAACCAGCTCTCCTGGCTGAGCTCAGTGAGGCCAATTGCCTTTCCACAGCTGGCAGGGAGGAGATGGGAGCCTTCCTGGGCTGCTGATAAATACAACGTGGAGCAAAGGGTGAATGACCACTGAACTTGGATCAGCAGAGGGGAAAGGACCTGGCTGAGGTGCTTATGCTGATGGGATGGCAGAGAGGGGCTGAAACAGAGGAAAAGGGATGAGTACTGCATTGATTTTTTTATTTTTTTACTGTTTACTGCTGGGTTTGCAGTCTGTTTGGAATCAGGGAAGGCAATGGCTTCTATCTGCAAAATACCAGCTCAGGCAGAAAGCTGCCTTACAGTCTGTGTGATCCCATGTGGTTACTGCTCAGTGCTGAGGCTTTTTGGTGATTTTTGTGTAGTGTGCTGAGCCCAGAGGGCTCTTCTCTGTGTGCCCTTCCCAGGGGCTCCCTGGGGAGGGCTCTGCAGCGTTGGGGTGTGGATGAGCTGGATTCACGTGCGTTCGGCTTCAGCTCACATTCACCACTGACCTAGAAAAGCGTCTGGCACTGCACGGCCACAGCAGGACAGGAAACAACTCGGGGGCAGAGAAAAGAACCAGCAATTACACACTCCTGGAGCCTATTACCATATTATCTATTTCGTTATCCTATCTTCTGTTTTCTGCACTTTAAGTTAATTGCTTATAAAGGGCGGTGTTCTTTGCAACATTTTGATTGCTGTTAATGCCACCAATACTCAAAGCTGTCTGGTTTATTGGTTTATTATGCCTGTTATAACTGGTGGTGTGCTGGACATCCAGCCAATCAATGGCAGCATCCCTCTCCTGTCAGACTTCTTTATTAGCATCTCTGTTGTCATATCTCACAGTCCAAAGATCAACTTCTCTGACTTAATTGCTTCATGCAGAAAATGTCTCAATTCAGAATGAGAACAGGTGATTCTAATCATGGGCCTTATTTTCCAATACTTGGTTTTGGCAAAATCTAGACATGACTAAAAATCTGTATAAGAGTGTCTCTCTAAAGAAAACTGAAAAAGCAAATCAAGTAAAATTCACAATGTCTAGTGCTGTTATATAAATATTTAGTCAAGCATGGAACCTAAATCACAGAATCATTGAGGTTGGAAAAGACCCCCAAGACCATCGAGTCCAACTAGAGAATCAGTCCCAAAATCTTTTATGCACATTATCTTCCTAGACACTCACTTGGCTTTGCAGTCCTATGTGTGTGATGACAGAGGATGCTTTTAAACTGAGGTAGCTGAATTGGCTTTACAGCCCTTCACAGTCCTGTAGATCCACTTGGCGAAGTTTGTTTTAGAAAAATTTGTCTCCATGCAGTCTAGATGTTCAGAATACCAAACATAACTTTTTAAATATTTTTTTTTTGACACGCTGTTTTTTTCCCCATGAAACCAGTTTGATTACTTAGGTCCTTGAAGTTCAGCACACATTCAGGTGATTTACTGCTTTGGAGTACCTAAATTTCTGTATATATTAAAAGTACTCCACCCCTCTTAACTCATGATGTCCAGATTTGGAAAACATAAAATTTGCTCATTACTTATTCTTCTGTTTCTCAACTCAATTCTTTCAGTAATAGATGAAACCTACTTTATGTAGGTTTTTTTGTTTAGGTTTTTTATAAAATTTAGAAATATAAAATGTGTAACAAATACCAATTTATTTTCACTTTACAGCTTTATGTTTTTAATCACACTCACGAGATGTATAACACAAAAACAGGAGCCAGATCATTTCAAGAGCTAACAAAATAAAAATACAAACTACAAATGAGAGTACATTTGTCTAGAAAGCCTTTTTCTTTCTTCATTTCTTAGATTTGACAGCTGTCCTCTCTGAACGACTTTTTCACGACTGTGGTTTTAAAAAGAAGGTACTGAAGGGTCATTTTCTTCTTGAGCCACAACATATAATTATGGAAGAAAAAGATCCTGCACAAAGAGTGCACTTCCTCAGATCAGCGTGAGCAGTATCTGCTCTCAAACTTCATTATGAGAATGCCAAATGTTCTCTCCATAGCAGAGCCCATGGCAGTAGGAGCTTTATTGTAGTTTCCCTTAGCAAGTGTTGATGGATTTATGGAGGGCTTCATTAAATATAGGCTTAAAGGATATCCGCTATCGCCCACTTGTCAAAAGGAGAAATAATATCAAAGCCATGCGTGCAGATCAGAGCTGCAGGTGTTAACAGTGCATGATAATCTGGGAGTGTTTAACTCCCCAATTAATTGCAGTGGTCTTGTCTGAGCCCAGACGTTTAAAAGATAAATTTAAAAGATGAATGCACCTCGTGTAGGCTGGGGGCACATGTACAATGATACCACACTGCTAATGGTTCGTGTTTCAGCGTCCCACTTTGTGTTTCTTTGCTCTGAAATGCTCCTTCCCAGTGCCGGCTCCGTGTGCGTGTGGAGCTGAGCCTTGGGAACGGGCAGCTTTTGCATGTTTGCTCTGATTTTGAGGGATTGAATGTCACAGTCCAAGCTTGTTTCAGTACTGCTGCGAGCAGGAGTGATGTTTCAGCACGCCAAACCCACCTCTCTGCTGGTCACTGGTGGGAGGGAAGTCAGGAGCTTGGGAGATCCCGCAGTGTACGAGCTGTGCTGCACAGCTCCTGCAGGGCTGCAAGTCTGCAAACCCTTAGCAACCAAATCCCCGCTCCTGCCCACTGCCTTCCTTACAAATGGTGCAGCTGCAAACACAGCCCTGAAACAAAGCTCCAAATACCGTGTGCAATGGGCTACACTTTCAGACAAAGAGGGTGCACCCTGGTATTTGTAAAACGTGCACTTATGAAATCAGATAATAACAGGTACAAAGAATAATGGCACAACTCCGATTGCCTGTGGAATCATAAACATTTTGTTCAACCAGTTGCACACCTTTAATCAGAGCCAACTCCTTAGATGTCAGAATTATCTATAATTTGATACCCATGCTTAGGGAAAAAAACTAAATGTGGTTCCAAAACTGAATTAATCTTTCAGCATATAAAATGTCAAACAGAATATCATTATTATGACCTTCCTCTGTGTTCATCAAGGAAAAAGCCCAAAGCTAGAGTCCTATTCATAAAAGCTCAATTATTTATTTAGTAGCACAGCTATAATGGAAGAAAATTTATAGCACATTGTGGTAAATAGGTAATGAGCACAATTTGCAAGTGCATTGTCAAAACCACCCATCCATTGTTGGAGTGGGAAACTGGCACGAGGACTTGCTCCTTGGAGGAATATGGGCACACCCCCAAAATACAGTTTATTTACATGTTCTTTAATCAGTGGAGCTTAGAGACCTGGATACATTTGAGGATCAGTGAAAGCCACTGGGAGGCATCACCTGTGGGTGAGGAGCTGCTGTCATGGGCACAGAGGAGGAGACAAAGCCATGGGGACAAGGAGGTGGCAGAGCTCTGTACCACAGAGGTACAGTGGAGAACTGGAGGAGAAAGGCAAAAGATAAGGCTGAAAAGACTTCCAAAACCACCGGGAACCATGATGGTAGAGGGCCATGGACATAGAAATTTCTGTTTGATTTAGACACACCCTGGAGCCAGTTTTGTTCATAGGCTGTGCTTTGCCAGATTGAGTTTCACCTTGTCATTGTGAGCTTGAATGTCAGATCAAGAGAGACTGAAGATCATTCAGTGCATAAAACATAAGTCTACTGGCAAAGCAAGTGCTTGTGCTGCCTGCTCTGGGAAAAGAGGTTAAATCATCCCAATCAACAACTTGGTAGATTTATAAAACCCTTCCCATTAAAAATGAGAGCTCAACCTCAATAACCAGTTTCTGCGTTTGAAATGGGATTTACAATGTGCAGAGGTGAGAACACTGACAGCATTTGATGAACTCTCCCTGCAGGACAACCTCAGAGGAGGCCAAGTGGTTCAGAACTGGTTGTGAGACAAATCACTTGGTGGGGATGAGGGGGGAGCAGGGAGGGGTATAAAACTGCTTGCTGTGCTGTTAATTTAATCATCTGGGGGGGAAAAAAACTCCTAGGAGAAAAAAACCAAAACACAGATAATGATTTAAAATGATGGAAAATAAATGAGCTCCTTTTAATTAGCAGTGATGCAGTATGAATTTTGCAGCTTGCAGGGCTCCTTTGTGAGCCTCGAGTTATGTGCTTGCAAAATTAAAGCATCAGAACAATCCAGTGGCATCAGAAAAACCAAAATAGGTTTTATTTCACTTGATTTAACAAATCTAACTTCCCAGTTCTAGGCTAGAGGTTTTCCCTTGGGCATTCCTTCTCAACAGGCAAATGAAAATCAAAGGCTTGGAAAGCAGGAGAGCTTGTACCTGCTGTGAGTGGTGAAATCACAAGTGAAATCTTTACAGCAAACCTAATGTTATGCCAAAAATACATCAAGGAGTGGGTTTAGCCCATTGGGTTACAGCCTTGTCTAGATCCTTCACAGTGATTTTCTAACTAAAAATCCAAAGTGTTTCAATACAAAGCAGCAAATCATAGTGCCCGTAAGGGAGGCTTTGGAAGTTTATTTGGCTCCTCAGATGTTGTGTTATTAAGTCTGCAGGCTGCAGTGCATCCCTTTGCTCTTCTTCTAGGATTCCTGGGACTGAGTCAGTCAGTTGTTTGTCCTCCCACGCTCTTGGATGTTGGAGTTGGGCCATGTGCAGAAATGACTGGGAGGAAGTTTAGCATCTCCATGTAGGATGTCATTAATTTCTGTCTGATCACAAAGTTATCAAGGGCCAAAAGGTGGTGCTTAAAAGAATGATGAATGTTTTAAAATTCAATGCCATTTTCACCTCAAAGCAAATAACAGTGGCATTTGATAAGTTTTATTTTAACCAAGGCTGGAGGCTAGGACTAGGATTTCAGCCAGGTACAGCGTCAGGCCAGTTGTTTTGTGGCAATGGTGTGAACAGTTTGGGTCAAGTACCATGTGCTGTTTAGGTTCTTCAGTTGCTCCTTTTATTAAATCAAGACTTCCAGTGAATTCTATCATCCTATCTTTTCCTTCATATGAAAAAAAATATTTCAGATGGTGAATATGAGAAAAAATGGAGCAAATATGTTTCATGAGCTGAAGTGTTTGTGGGAGGAGAAGGGATTTCTGTTTCTACTTCAGTTGTCCCCATGAGGGGATAAGTTCAGTAGATTGAGAAATAAGAAATTAAAACATGGTATTACTTAATTGAAATACAGCCTAACAGTCAGTTCTACAAACAGTTTTGTAATAAGACAGCCCTGGTTAGGATGGCATTGGAAATATCTGCCTAAACAGTCTCAGTGCTGGTGCCTGAAGCTGGTGTAACTCTTCATTACATTGCTGAAATGTCCTCGTTACAAAATGTTAGGATGACTCTGCTTCAACTGCAAGGGAAAATTAAATGACAATTGCTGGTGTAATCCACAGTGTAACCTGAGCTAGAGCCCCTCTTTCCAGTGAGGGCTGGAAAGAAAAAAGCTGCCCAGAAACTCTGATGTGACTCACTCTTCTTTGCTCCTCTTTTTTTTGCATATATTATTTTGTGTTATTTTTTTAATAGTCTTCATTTTTCACTGGGAAAGTACTATTAACTATATTTAAGATTAAGAGATTAAGCTCATTTTAAGATATATGCAAACATCCCTCATCTTAAAGAAACCCAGTCAGTTTGGTATATGCTACTTTTTAGTATGTTAAAAGAAAACAAAAAAAAAAGATGATTTTGAACTTACTCTTGGGCTTACCTATTCATCCTCTGCTGTTGGTTATTGTGTTTGTGGTGTTTTAGTTCTGCAGAGCCTTGAGGTTATTTGTTAAATGAAGGGGTTTGCAGCCTGTTTGTAAAGGGATGAGAAATAAGCTGCCCATGCACTAGAAAGAGGTTCAGATTTTTTGGTGACTGCAGTGTGAGATGCTGAGCTGGATGTGCAGATCTGACTATTTCATACGATTGTTACCCGCACTGGGCATTTCCTCTGTCTCTAGAGGTGCACCAGGGTAAATTTGGGTGGTTTCAAGCAGGAAGAAGCTTCTCTGGCACGAGTGACAGCCCCCAGCGTGTTTCTGCCCTCACTGCCGAGGTTGTGCAGGTGGTGAGAGCAAACTTGGATGGGTGATGCCCACAGGGCTGGAGCTTCTGCCCAAAGCACCCACAACAGCCACCTCCACAACTACTGCTCAGTGCAGCCAGGGCTCCAGAAAAGGTCTGCCACTCCCATTGTGATTCCCCTCAAGGCAAATCCACCTGAAGAAACCTTGCATCCAAGCCCATGCCCTCCCAAGGCTGCAGGACTCTCGCTAGTGCTGTCTCTCTGCTTCCAGGCTGTGCTCAGCATCCAGCTCTCAATGGGATTCGATTGGAATAAATAAATAAATCGAGGAGCTCTTCCAGACAGATGTTTTCTGTAAAACCAGCCCTTTTTGCAGAGCTGATGTAGAGCACAGCCACAAAGACAGGAAAGTGTTAGAGGGGAACGTGAGGAAGTGATTTGCAAGGGGTGGGGTCTGGTACCCATGGACCTGCTGTGACACTGTGACACAGGGCCATCACCTCACCAGTTACACAACTGGAAGTAATTTTTTCTTTGTTACTGTTGCTGACATTTTTTTCAGTCACTTGGTGGTTTTCTCCACTGACACGGTTCTGGTGGCTGAGCAGATACCATTACCCTGTTAGACTTCCCTATTTGTGGTTTTCTAGATGTCTTTAGCATTCCACATTGTAAGAAGGATGTGTTATATGAATATTTGTCTTGACCAATTTTTTTCCTGATAGTATCACTAGGAGAGTGTAATTCATTTGAGCAGGACCATTGCAGAACCAGTTTCTCATCTGCCCTATGAAATATGTCTCTGTCACTGGGAATTTTGTTTTTCATGTTTGGAAGAGTGAATAAGGTCAACAGCACAAAAGGTAATGGGTTGGATATGAGCGGGTGTGCAGTGCCTAAAAGATTCTTTTGATTTCTTGTTTATGGCAAAGAAGAACATGAAGATATGGAGGTGGTGGGAGGAAGATGCAGTGGAGGTAGAAGAGCTGGAGTGAAGTGAGATGAATGGATGGAGAAGGTGGAACAGGTGTCAAAGGCACGTAGGGCAGAGTTTTGCTGGGACAGGAATGTGAAGCAACCATGAAGAAAAGGTCATGGTGGCATCCAGGACCCCTGTCTGATAAAATACAAAGCACATATTTCAGCTTCTGCACCCCAGTGCATTTTTGAATCTGACTTGTATATTTAGATTTAATAAATATTTAGTCACCATGAATGTAAAGAGATGCTTAAAGTCATAAACAGGCTGGAGCAATTTGTGCCTAGATTGGCAGAGGAAATCTGAATTGGGATCCAGAAATAAGTGTTGCCAGGAGTGGGTGAAGGTCACTGAGCAAGAAGAGTGTGAGGAGCAGTAGCACCATAAAGCACAGTCTTGTAACACGAGTGGAGGGATGGTATAAAGAAGGGGAGATCAAGCTTGGAGCCCATGCTGGCTGCGCAAGGCTGAGGACACACGGGATGTGCAGCAGCCTTTTCCCCTGGGACGAAGGCAAGGAGGCCTCAGGTGCAGAGCTGCTGGACACAGGTGGGCAGCGGGGCCGGTGCGGGAGGGCCGGGTCCTGAGAGATGGTGAGAAACGGAGATGGGGTGCGAGGAGATGGGGCAGGATGAGGCGAAGCGCCCCAGGTGCGGGGTTAGGGCAGAACAGGTGCCGGCCGAGGGGAGGGGTGGGGAAGGGAGGGCAGGGCAGGGCTGGGCTGGATTGGGCTGGGCTGGGCTGGGCAGGGCAGGATCGCCCGGACCAGGGCGGAGTGGACCCGAGTCCGCAGGGTCGAATAGGACCGGGCGCTCCGGGACAGGCGGGCGGAGGGACAGTCGCGACCCGCAGCCCGGTAGCCCCGGAGGAGACACCCGGCCCCGGTGCCCGGCGCGGAGGGCGGGGCGGGCGCGGCACCTGCGTGCTGGGAGCGGCGGCGCCGGGCGGCCCCTCGGCGCTGCCGCCAGACGGCGGCGGGCCCGGCTCGGCGCTGCTGGGAGCGCATCCCGCCCGCTCCGCCCCGGCACCGCGGCCATGACCGACAACATCCCGCTGCAGCCCGTCCGCCAGAAGAAGCGCATGGACAGCAAGCACCGCGGAGGGTGAGCCGAGCCGGGGGCACCGCGGTGTTGGTGCTGCGGGGGCGGGCGGCGCGACCCCCGGGGCGGCGGGGCCGCGCTCGGGAAGCCTTTGCGGGATGCGCGGGGCGGGCGGGGCGCGGGGGCGGCCGCGCTGCGAGCCCCGGGAGGGGGAGGAGGAGGAGGAGGAGGAAGGGGAAGGGGAGGCAGACAGGCAGGCAGGCAGGAGGCAGGCGGGTGCTGACAGGTTGCTCCTGACGCCATTGCCTGGCACGCCCGGGCGCAGAGCAGGATCCTGCGGGGCGGCGCTGGCCGGGGCTGCGGGGAGCGGGGACAGCCCCCGGCAGCCCCTCGCGGGGGGACAGGGCGGCCCGGGCGGCCCGCAGCGCACCCGCAGCCCCGCACAGCCCGCGGACAAAGCCCTGCCCCGGTGGCAGCAGCCGCGGGTCGCGGCCGAGGGGGACACCCGCCCTGCCCGAGTCCTGCTTGTCATCCATCCCCGCTGCGCGCATGGCTCGAGGCTGGAGAATCCCTCGGCCTTGGACCATAAATGGTGTGTGTGTCTCTGTAACAAAGGCCCTGCCTAGAAGCTCTGATTAACTGTATCAGTCACAGCAATACAATATCCTTGGTGTGCGATGTTGCAATATCCTGAGTGTGGGGTGCGTTCCTGAAGGAGATATGCGTATATGTTTGTACTGGTATTCCCGTGCAGGAAGTTAAATAAGAAAAACGGTCCTTTAATACTATTTCGTTATGAAATTGCACCACTATGCAGACAGGTTGGCTTGCACACAGTGGGATGTACAGGGTATCCAAGTTACCTGGCTGTCAGTTATTGCAGCATTTCATTTGTCCCTAGGTAATTTGTTTTTTTTTTAAACGGAGTGATTGGTATTAGCAAAATAAACCAAAATATCTAAGGAAATCCTCACTGTTAGAACAAGGGGAAATATTTACATTTTCCATGTTTGTTATGGTTTTGGTTGGTAGTTTCCATTCACATTCCTGTAATTGAAATTGTCATATGTAGTTTATTCAGTATTAGGATTATTCCTTGATATCAGCATTGTTTCTGTAACTGATGTAGCAGTGTAGTTGAGCTGGAGGAGTGTGTGATGCAGCAAGTAATTCCCCAGTGCCTGTGTCACATGCATCACCGAGCAAGTACCACAAGGTGCAGCCACCGTGGCATTACATTTGGTGACATGATTGAAGGGATCAGGGAGAGGTGAAGACCTGAGAAATTTCTCAAAGCTTCTTGAATTATTTCTTTTCCAGAAAGTTCTCTAATCTCCACCAAGACCCTCTTAGGTGTTATGATGTGGTTAGTACTGTCTAACAGAGATTGCCCTCATCTAACCTAAGTTATGGTTTGTTGGACTCTACCTGATTAGCAATCACAGAGATGGTTGCCAGTGTTAGTGAGACATTCTGGCAGCATGTGAAGGAAGATTGCCTAGGATTTTTCTCCATAGCAGTTGAAATAACTTGGATTTGGGGTTTCTGTTTGGTGTGGTAACTGTTGGGGATGGGACTTGTCATATGTGAGGAACCCTTATTTTACTGATGAGTAGCCTGTGACCTGTGAGTAGTTTGGTCAAATGATAGTGTGGATAAGAAAGCATTGAAGTCAAGCAAATCCAAACCAGTACTATACACCAAAGAAGAGATCAGCCAGCAGCAGGGTCCCTGGTGACACATCCAGAACAGAGTCCTGGGAATTCTAAGCCATAATCAAGACCCCCTTTTTTCTGTTCCCTCTGAGGAAAAACACAAACAAAAGCCATCCAAGTTATGTTCCTTGCTACATATGAAAACTCAGGGATAAACAAATCTTGAAAGGCTTCACCTTAGCATAGCTTTAACTGATTTCTACTGGGGGGGGTTTCCCTCTACCAGTGGGCCAACTTCTCAGACAGAGATTTTTGTCACTGTGTTCTTTTGGAATGGGGAGCAAATTTCTGGGCATGTACTGAATGACTTTGTAGACATCTTTGCTTCTGTTAATGTAGTAATGAGAAATACCTAATTCTCATGTAGGGCAGGTGTCATCCAGCAAGGCTTTCATTACCCTCAGTCTTTCACGTACTTTGAAGAGAAGCCAGGGAGGAACTCGCTCAGTAGCCTTGCAGAGATAAGTGATGGCTCACAAGGCTGAGGTCTGTGTCACAGAGAAGCCATGTGCTTAATGAACCGAGTGGGAGCAGTGGTTATCTGTTCTTGGGCTTGACTTCAATGTGGCTCTTCCTTGCTTCGAATAAAGGCTAAGCTCCAGATTCTGCAGCTGTGTTCCTTGGATTCAGCCATGTTCTCCCAAATGCTTTGCAGCACTCTGGAAACCTCTATGAACTATGTGCCAATTAGGAGGGAAGGATGGCATTAATTGCAGAGGGACTGTTGGTGGGATGGCAAATGAGCCATTCCCAGGGGCCGAGTTCTGCTGTGAAGGGAGCTACAAGTTCCTGAAGAACCCCAGGTGCCCTGTTCAGCACATGACACAAGTTTTTCCCTAAATAGCTCATGGTGTCAGTCCACAATCCTGCAAGGCTTTTTTTGAAACCAGCAAACCGCTGTGCTCTTGCTGCTGCTACGATGTAAAAGGCCTTGATCCAGAAATGTGGAGGGAAGGATGGGGAATGAGACAGGGGAGGAGGAGCTCTACAGCAACGCTCCACGAGGCCATTCTGTTGTACGTGCCTGTGTACTCTGGCTCTATTTAAAATGGCAAATTCCATTTCAAAGTCAACAGGGAGAGATGGGAGCTCCTGCCCTCCATCTGCCTGTGTGTGGGTGTGCCTTGGCACGTGCAGAGCCGGGCTGCTTTCCCACAGCTGAGCTGTTTTGCTGGATGGCAGGGGTGGGCTGCAGGAATAGCAGCTCTCCTGGCCCCTTCCTGAGCCACTGCAGCTGTGCCAGTGCACGATCTGAGATGGAAATGTTCCGAATGTTTCATGTGGAATGTTTCATGTGGAGGTGCATAAAAAGGCTAGGCAGTTGTGCATGGCTCTGGCTTTCCTTATCCATGAAAAATTCGTTATGTGCTTTGGAAATAATGTCATGTGGGGAGGTTGGTTTGTATATTAAGGGTGCCAAGGACTTACTAGCACAGCCTGTGGGGGTCACAGAAACATCATCTGAGAAATGTGCCTGTTTTAGAAGTGACTAAATATGTCAATGAACTTCAGCACTAATTTGACAAATACTACCCCCATATTAGACAAATGTGGCACTTTTTTTTCATTAGGTTTGTTTTGCATGAAAAATGCTTATGAAAGCATTTTTCACTTGATATTCAAATACTTCTCCGTCAAACATGCTGCTTTTATAAATAAAACCTGCTTCTTGGTAATGGCTGTTCATCTGGCATCTGACATTCAATCTGTCATATTGCTGCTTCCTACATCATCACTAAGGATGCATTTTTGTAAGCAAATACAATCCCAAGTGAAGTACAGAGCAGACCTGTTCTTTAGCACCTCCCATTCATTTAGATCCCCCTGCAGATTAAGGAACACATCATTTGTAGGACTCAAAGTTTCAGAGAACAGTTCACATCTAACAAAATGCCTTTGAGTGGTTGTGACTCTATTTGGAGATTTGTGAGCTTGTTTCTTCTTTAATTTTGCCAAGTTATGATTTAAAATGTGAATTGCACAGTGCTGTATAAGCTGCCCTATGTAAGCTGTCTTCATGTATTTTTCATGTTCTTTCTGGAAGGTGATAATTTTTAAAAGTTCATGGTTTACCCTGACTTGCTAGTTTATTATACTTCAGGGGTTATTGCAGTAACTGTTAGTCAATGCTTCAGTTGCAAAATGGAGAAGGAGAAATGTTTAGGAACGTGTATTCATTCCTAAACTTTTTTGGACAGCTGCTCACAATTCTGTAACTTTGTGATTCCTGTTCCTGGAAAATGTGTATTAATTTTATCAGCATTTCTAAGCAGTGATGTAAACTTCCAGCTGTTTTTCCAGACAGTCTTTCTCGTTCAAGGATGTTGTCTTCTGATTTCTTGATGACAAGTGTTTTATTATTCGTAATAATGCCAATAGTTCTCTGCCAGAAACTTCCTCCTGTGGCACTGCCCTTGCCCAGAAAACTTTGGAGTAATGTGATGGCCTGAGCATCAGGGTCTCTAAGCTTGATACTTAAAAACAGGAGTAGTATCCAAAGAAGCAGTAGATCACAGAACTACACAATGCATGTAAAATTCTTTCAGGGAGGAACAAGTAAACTTGAAAAAGGACTTTTAATTTAATGAGCACAAGGCTAATCTGAAAACACATTTGTATGTGCTCGGAGTACTTTGATCATGTTATCCAACTAAATGGGTTTGTCAGAATGGTGGGGTTTTTTCTGAAGTTAAGATTATTCAATTTTAAGAGGAGAAAGGGAAGAGTGTCTGAAATGTTCCTTGTTAGGTTCACCACCCATCTTTCTGCTTCTTCTTTCCCTTCTGCTCTCAGTATGAGCTGTGTTTTGTCCCTCCATCATGTGGGTCTCTCATGTTGGATATTAAGCAGTAAATGGGCTTGTGGAGGTTGGTGTTTGCTCGCACTGCAGCATCATCAGGTGTGAGACAGAAAGGGCTCAGGCAGTGGAACTGTCCTGCCAGCACATGAACCTGCCCTAAGTCTGTGAAAACACAATCTGCCACTGCAGCAGCTCCTTTTTTAGCAAAGTGCTTTCTAAGGTTCACAGATGTCATATAGAGGATCTTAAAGCAGAAATAAGGAGCTTATTAATGTGTTCTTCCCTCCCCTGTGAAGTTTAAGACATCATTGAGAAGTTAAAAAAAATGTAAAGATTTTGGCAAGTGAATATCTTTGGAAGGAGTGATAAACATCTGCCTGTAAGAATGAGTGCATGGTTCTGTGCTTGAGAAATATCTGTGTTTTGACCAAAAGTTCATTTTCCATCTTATTTCAGCAAGCCACGGGCTGGCACTTGAGGAATGAGTGTGTGAGAGAACATTCCTGCTAGTACAGGGTTTGGGTGGTGGGTTTCTGCCCTGAGACCACCCAGCAAAACACAGGAGGGAAAAACAAAGCCATAGAATAGGTGAGAGTTAAATGCCAGCGCTGGGGTTTACCAGGTGCCTTCCTAAGAAAAATTCTTTGAATGACTGTGGGGTAAAAGTCAACATTTGCCAGGATTTTCAGGCACTGGTGCCCAAGTTCCTGGCTGAGGCTGCAGCTCTGGAGGAGGCTCCCAGCCCGTGACGTGATGGGATTCCTGAGCGCTGATGAACCTCCCCAGTCAGTGTTGCAACGTGTGACTCCGGGAGTGCTGGTTGTAGTATTGTGTTCGTTGGTTGGACTTTTTTTTAATGAAATACTTTACATAGAAATCTCGTGCTGAAAGGCAGTGTAGGAGAGTTCATAGTAAAAATGCTGGATGTTCTTTACTTGAGCATTGATAATACTGATATTTGCCTTCAAAACTTGCTGGGCAGGAAGTTTTTTCTTTTGTTTGTTCTAATTAGGTTTTCAGTTTGCTTTCCCTGTAATTCAGGAGGTTGCAAAAACTGTGACTTGAGCCAGGCAGGAGTTTCATAAATGTGTTATTTTTACATAGCAGCTTCTCCCATGCCCTTTCTTGCTTTTACTTGGAGTTGCATTATTTGCAGATTGTTTCTTAAACCTTATAGTAACACAGCATTTGTAAATTAAAATTCTTAAAGCAAAGAGTATCTTTGTGGTGGGAACGATACGAGAGGTCATGACTTTGATTGCAGAAATCAAATTTTGGGTAATTTCACTTTTGTGCAGTTGCCTTCTGCTTCCCTGCCTTTGTAGGTACTCTCAGTTTTGGGGGCTGCTGTTTTATTTAGAACCACACCAGTGTTTTTTTATTTAGAACCACACCAGAATTTTGCAGTGCTAGATGTTAGCATTCACAGAGTAGTGAATTTCTAGTAATTTCAAACCCAAAAGACTAAAATCAATGTAATGGTATGTAAACAGCTGGTCAGAGCACACTCTTCTTGAGGTAAAATATTTTGATTACTTTGTGGGGGTTTGTTTGCCTTTTAATAAGTTCAGTGACTTAACAGTGTGTTTTCTTCACTGATGTAAAAGTCTGAAAGTCTACTTTGGACATTTAGGTACTGGTTTGAAGATGTGCTCAGGTGTTTGGAAAATTCTTTGGAGCATGTGGGTGAATTTTATTTTGTAAAAAAATATTGCCAGGACAAGTAAAAATTATATTAAATTGACAGTAGTGCCCTCTTTTAGCCTTACTTATCCTATTGCAAATATTATGATATAGGTGCGTGGGTATTTTTGCTGTTGAGTACAATCCCTATAAGAGGCCCAACCTAAAAAATAAACAAAGGTAACTGGTTTCAGATGTCTGATTACAACGACTGACTGACTCTGTAAATGCAAAGCACATTGTGATGAAATGGGGTGTGTGGACACCAGATTTGCTCCCTTGGGCAAAGCTTCTTTTTTGGAGCCTTTTCTTCATTGTGAAAGAAGGAAGACCACTTTTTTCCTCCCCTCTTTTCTTTCTTTTTTTCTTTTCTATAGAGCATATCTGTTTCCTGCTGTGATCCAAATACCACCATTCCCACTATTTTCCGTTAAAATATATTTGGGATGCCACTGAATATTTGTCTCAGGTCTTCATCTGCAAACACAAAGGAAAACTGTAGTTAAAAGGTATCAAGCTAATAAAATACACTTCTGTAGTAGAGTTTATGAATTTGAGTGTTTAACACCAACTTTGCTGTTTGTCTCATGTTAGTAACAAGCTGCCTTTTAGATGTGGGCTTGTACACAAATGTGTGGGGAAAAAAGATCTGTTAGTTGGTTTCTCTTAACAAGCAAAAATAGTTTGTAGAGTTGACAAAAATTGAGATTTTTCAGGGGCAAACATAACTCTTTGAATGCTACTACCTTGGGAATAGTCAAATATGAAAGTCTGTTGGCTTAGAAACATTACAAATTCAGAATAACAGGTAATATCCCTGTACAGAGGAAAGCAGAGATAACAGTGGTGCTGCAAGTCTGTAGGAAGTCAGATACCTCTTGTATATATATACCTGAACATTAAAACATCTCCAGTTATTTTATTCCAGTAATTTGATTTAGGTGTTCCCTGCTATCAGGGTTTTAACTGTTGGCCTTGCCCACTGTGTTTGTTTCTCTGATTTTCCTGCATTCTCCTAATTTTCTCCTTTTCAGCAAATGCAGGTCAGAGCTGGCAACTGCAGTGGTGTTGGTAGAACTGAGCTGTACACCGTCAGTGATACCTGGTGTGGGTGAAAGCAGTAGAATCATTATTGAAATTGGGAGACCTTACACATCCTCTGGTTTTGGAATGGAGGGTTTGACTTAACCTGAAGCTGTAGGAGGCTGTTGGGAACCATCCAAAACTTGTGATTTCGTGTTCCTTCAGTGCCAACATGGGAGTGCTGTGTAATGTTCTGCTATCTTGTCAGCATTTTGTTCTCAAAGCTTTTTTGAGCAAGAAAACCACTTTTCCTGTGTTTGGGTGGCATTTCTACACTTAGGGCTTAGGTTGTGCTTGAGTACAGACTAGAGAAAATCCACCTTGCCAGGGCTCATCTGTCACTCTTCATGGAATAGAATAATGACTAAGTAATTTGATTATGCAAAAATTCTTTTATCTAGTATTAAAAGCTCATGAGAAATTATCTTGCAAGGCAGCCTTGGGAAGTTAATGTCTGTGTCTGCTCACGTAGCATGGGATCACATGGTGACACCTCTTCTTTATTTCTGAAAGCAAAGTTGATTTTTACTCCCCTTCTCTACTGAGGGAACTGACTTAACCGATTATTTGCATCCAGCAGGGCATAAAACATTTTAAAAAATGGTTCTTTGTAGGAAACCACCTTCTGTGTGGTGAGTTGTGCGCTCTGATCATGGTGCTGCACATATCTTCTGGCAAGACAGGGACTTCAAGAGCTGCACGCTTTGTGTACTTCCTTAAATAGTTATTTCTTCATTAGCTGCGCATTTAAGTGAACTTTTGTGGCAGAATGCTTGATTCAAGAACAGATCTTTGTGGTGCTTTCTGGAAGGATGTTTGTAAGAGCTCTGAAGCTTTTGGTTAGCAATCCAGCTGATGCTGACTTTCCCAAATGTCAATGAAATTCAATAGGGCTGTTTTTAAAGGAACAAGGAGGGTTGGGAAGAGGTTGGTTTTCAGAAAGCAGCAGTGACAACAGGAAAATAACCCTTTTGGGGTTTGGGAGGGTACGATGCTGTGATTTTGAACAGAGAGGCTTTTTCAAGGTACAAGAGGGATTTCTGATACATCTTTGCATCTTCCGTGGAGGGATTGATGCTCTGTTTGATTCCTTGTCTGGAGTAAGGATTTGTAACATCACTAAAATTCACGTGAACAGGGATTTCTTGCTGGTTCTTGTGCCAGGCTGAAGGTCCTGTGAAGCACCTGGAGCTGGTGGCAGGTGGGGTCCCACCCGTGGAAAGAAAAGGTCTGGGGTGAATGCGTGTGACTCAGAGAAGTATGTTAAAAATGAAGGAATGAATTAATTAATGTTCCTTCTACAGGTGTTGTGAGTGCTTAAGATGCTGTGGGAGGAGAGACCCGAGGCCTCGCACTGTTTGGCTTGGCCATCCCGAGAAGAGAGACCAGAGATACCCTCGCAACGTGATCAATAATCAGAAATACAACTTTTTTACATTTCTCCCTGGGGTGAGTGTGAATAAAGTTGCTTTTCATTGTCCCACCCTCATGCCTTCTCCACTTTCAGTGGTTTTACAGTAGACAGGTGCAGAACCTGGAGCTGGAGAAAATCATGTTTGGGTTGGGTTTGGTAGGCTTCCTGCAAAGGCTGCCTTAAGGCAGACATTGATCTGTCCTGAGTGGCCAGGACTACTTCAAGACTGCCCCAAATTGGTGTTTAGTCACTGGAAGAGCATGCAAAAATATTTCTGGTGGTTAGGTCAATATGCATAACATCTGAACTCCATTAATCTCCTCCATCCTCTTCTTTTCTCGTTTTTTTTAGGTGTTGTTTAACCAGTTCAAATACTTCTTCAACCTTTATTTCTTGCTTTTGGCCTGCTCTCAGTTCGTCGTTGAGATGAGGCTTGGTGCACTTTACACGTACTGGGTTCCTCTGGTAGGTCATTGAAGGTTTATTTGTTCAAGCAAGTTGAAGAAAAAAAGTTTTAAAGCCCATCCTGGGGTTTATACATGTGCCTACATGTTTAAATACTGCAGAAACATTCTACCTTGCATTTAATTACTGTATTAATGAATTAGATCACACATTTAAACCCAGATGTATGTGCTAGAAACCCTCAGTTTCCAACATCACCTCGCCCCCTTCTAAAAATGAAACAGTTCCTTATTGACAGAGATAATCAATACACAGTTGCAGTTTTCAACAATACAGGTTGAATAAAGTTCATTTTCTGTGATGGATTAGGAGAGTTTTAACTATTTAGTGAGTCTGAGCTCAATAATGTCTAGTAAAAACAGGACTTTGTGATACTAACCCAATAAATAATTCGTTTGCATTAATTTAGTTACGTTTTATACAGTGAAGGGTGTGATGTGGGCATTTTCCTCCTGACAAATGGAAATGAAATGACTACTCATATCCACAGAAAAGTAGGACTGAAACCCTAATCAGGCAAACATGTAATTATACCATGAGCAGTGCACATTAATATCTTTAGAGTGCTTATTTGTGCAGGTTGAGTGTGTGTGTACATACACAGGAAGGCACATGCATTCTCTATTTATGTATCTGTATATATTAATTTCTGTATAGATTTCTGTATAAATAAGGATATAAAATAAAGAAAGGTGAGCTATCTTTGATGGCTCTGTGGTGGCAGGAATACTGAGTTTTGAAGGATCCAGTGGACTCCTGTGTAACCCCTCTCAGTTACCTGTGAATTGAGATGAAATATGTTATTTACATTCTTCAGATAAACTTCACAAAAATTTGCTTGGGGGGAGAATCACGGTAAAACAAAAACAACTGTGTTTTTTTAAGCAATGAGGGTTTTTTAAGCAACTCTTGTTAGTTTGGTGTTGGAAGTCTTGCACAGCAGCACATACCACTGTAACGATTTAGGAAGATAAGATGGAATAAGGAAATGCGGATTGTTGGCATTGGCACTGACAAGTATTGCTCTTATTAGAGGCAGATGTGATTTTTCCTGACCTTTCCATCCATTCTGTGTCCCCCCTCCGTGCTCCTCGCAGGGGTTTGTGCTGGCTGTGACGGTGATCCGGGAGGCGGCGGAGGAGATCCGATGTTACATGAGGGACAAGGAAGTGAACTCGCAGATCTACAGCAAGCTCACAGCCAGAGGTCAGCCCGGCGGCTCCGGCACCCCCTGCATCCTGCTGGCACTCAATCCAACACTGCTGGCAGGCAGAGCCAGAGCTCAGGGAGCGGGGATGGGGCTGTGGGTGTGTGGTGGCCGCTGCGGAGCCCTCGGGGATCCAGGTGGCTTCTCCTGGATGGCTCCTCACCTTGGTGTGCTGGAGGCTGGGGTTTGCTGAGGGGTTTATGGGATCATAGAATTGCCTGGGTTGGAAGGGACCTTAAAGATCATCTCATTCCACTCCCCTGCCATGGGCAGGGACACCTTCCACTAGCCCAGGTTGCTCCAAGCCCTGTCCAGCCTGGCCTTGGACACTTCCAGGGATCCAGGGACAGCCACAGCTTCTCTGGGCAACCTGTGCCAGGGCCTCACCACCCTCACAGGGAACAATTTCTTCCTAATATCCAATCTAACCCTGCTCTCTGTCAGTGTGAAGCCATTCCCCCTTGTCCTGTCACCCTTGTAAATTGTCTCTCTCCATCTTTCCTGCTGGCACTGTAAGGCCACAATTAGGTCACCCTTCAGCCTTCTCTGCTCCAGCCTGAGCAATCCCAGTTGTCTCAGCCTTTCCTTATAGGAGAGGTGCTCCATATGTTTCCTAGAGACGTGCCCAGCTAATGCAAGGGGGTATGTGTGTGATAATTGTTCAGGTAACTTCAGAGGATCATCCTGACTTCAGCTGCACAGGAGCCTTCCTTGGTGGGCTGAGAGTTCACTGCAGCACCAGGCAGGGGCCAACTTCAAAGCAGCTGATGGGATATTTTGAAACCCCAATTGCTCCTAAGTCCAGTGTAGGTTAAAACATCTTTCCTGATTATTGTCCCTTCTTGGTGGATTGGAGTCACCAAAGAAAATGAAACTGGAGGTGGATGTTTCCAGAAGGGAAATGTGTTTTCCTTCCTGCAAAGCTGTGATGTAAGAGCTCTGTAATGTTGTGTGGATGAAGGGAGGGAGGGGCAAATAAAGCAAACAGCATAGCAGGAAGAAAACAATAGAGCTGTAGTACATGAGACATGTTGTTTGGGGATTTTTAGGTTTTTCTGTTTTACTCAGTAAGAAAGAAAGATGTAAGAAGGATTTTCTATAAGCTTTCAATTCATATTTTTTAAGGGAAACCACAAATGTGTGCTTAAAAAAAGGGTCCAAATAGCAGATCATTTACAAAAGTACTTTATTAGAAAAAATAAATCTAAGTCTGTGAAATTGTCAGGAGATGGTTATGCAGAGGTAGAGTCAACAAATGAGGGTGAAGGGTGGGGACTCTTTCAGCACAGGTACCCCAAATCCTAGTGAAGTGCAGGTACTCTGTGTACTGAAGAATCTTGAGTGCTTGTGTTAAATTTAAATGTTTCATCTCTTACTGAACATAAGAGTGGTTGAGTTTCATAGCTCTTTTTCTGGGTTATACCAGACAGGGGCTCAGATCATGTAAGTCCTTTGATAAAAAGGACTGTGTGATATGTGTGTGTCTCTGTCAGCAGCAACTGATGTAGTTTCTCAGTATTGGCAGTGTCAGCTCTTGTATTTTTTTGTATACATCGTCTTTAGCCTCTTCCTCCAACTGTGAGGAGTTTGGAGCCCTCATTTTGGAGCCCAGGCTGCAGCTCAGCTGAGTCTGATCCCTGGCTCTGGCCATTGTTTACAGCTGTGCAGTACCTAACAAAGACATTTAAATTCTCATCTGAAAAATCCCGTGCTGCCTCACTATGGAGTTACTCCTAATACCATGACAAAGATAGTGAGGCCAGGTTTTTTTTTTTTTTAAAAAAAGGAATGAACTGAATTTAAGCGATATTTTTTTTTTTTTCATTTCCAGTTTCTTTGTTATAAAGGTTTATGTTCCTGAGTTAAGATGCAATGAATTAGGTATAGTAAAAATATGCTTGCTTTCAACAATTGCACTTTTAAGAATAAGGCTGCTTTTTATATGCAGTCACTTAAGGCTGTATATATTTCACATGTCAGGAGTTATGAGGCAACTCTAACCTAGGGAGTTTGAGTTTCTGAATATTAAATCCCCTTTTAATAACGTGTTCTTACTACAACACTTAAAATGCTTGGCAACCAACAAAAGCCTCATCCAAGAGGGGTATACTACATCTATTTAAAGATATAAAAGAGTTGCCTTCTGGATTCTATTCAATGATCTATAAGGGGCCTGACCTCTCCTTTAGTTCTTTTCATATTGCTATTACGTTTCCCATGAATGATTTCCCTCCCCCCAGTCCTTTAACTTTTCTGATTTTGTGAAAGAAACCAGGGAGGATTGGCAGCTGGACACTAGCTGAAAATCTTAAGCCACTTTATTTAACATGAATTTGGTGCAGAAACAGGCATGAGATTATGTGACGCTACAGTTTAGAGTAGAAAAAACATAAAAAATGATTTATGATTGTCTCACGGGGAGAAAAGTGGTTTTCTGTCTCTCACTGGATCTCAGCAGTAAATTTTTCAGAAGACCTGGCCATCTCCTTTTCCACTGATTACAGCCTTAGCACCTCTGAGAATTACCTGGGAGCAGGGAAGGACCTTGTGAGCCCGCCATGGCTGGGGGTGGAAATTTTGGGTTTGGTTTATCACATCCAGTAGCACAGTCAGGGAAAGGGGGCAAGTTTTGGAGGGAACCCCTTATCGGTTCAGAAGTAGAAGCAGCAAATATCAAAGTAAGTTGAGAACAGCTGATGTGAATGATTAATTTGCAGCATACCTGACAAAACTGCAGGTAGGACTTGACTTGGGCTGTTTGCAGGCTGTTTCTTTTTTTATTGCTGTTGACTAACACAGGTCATGCTTCAGGATGTTGGCCCAGCCCTGTACTGAGAGGGGCAGTGCAGAAGGTGCTGATGCACAAAAGCCCTCTGAACTGTTGCTATATAATTTTTTTTTTTTAAACTTCCCACTAGTTTCACCTCTTAAGCCAGAGTTTGGGGGAGGGGGATTAGTGAGGCTCTGCACTTGGAGATTGGCTATAATGGATCTAATGGAGCACTGTGGCTTTCTCCAAGAGATTTTTATTTCTCCAGAGTATTTGCACTGAGCTGCAGTTAAAGTGATTGGAGAATAAATTTTCCCATCTCCAACCTTGGCCTCCCCCTGCAACTCCATGGTTGTAAATACATACTTAGGTCTGAGCAAACTCAGGGAGACTTAAGCACGTGCTTGTACATAGCTTTGAGCAGGGAAGTAATTTGGGTGCTTTCCCAAGCCAGGATCCTCTTGTCCCTTTGTGTGCAGTTCCTTGTGCAGATCCATGGCTGGAGCACGGCCAGGCACAGCTCCTGCACAACCACCAACCTGGTGTGTCCCCCCCCCCAAGGAGGGATCTTAACATTTTTTGAACCAAAAATCACATTTTGGATTTGTAGCTTTGCTACTGTACGTGAAACTTTTTTCCTGCACTCTTCTTGTTCAGCTTTTTAAGATTGACTAAGCTGCTTGCCTCGTAGAGAAAAAGGAGGAATCCTCTTTGGATCACATTTATTTTGAATGTAATTGCTGAATTCTCGGGACTAATCTTTTAGAGTAGACATTAGTGTATTTTCTGTGTTCCTTTATTTTACATCACAACAAAAAACTCCACCCTAAACCTCTTTTATGTTTTTACCAATACGATCCATTTATGTTCCAAAATGATCAAACCAGCAGACTTCTGGAAGGCATCTTTCTGTGGAAAGCTCTCCATTTAAAGGACAGTTGTTTGGATTGTAATAAAAAATAATCAAATTTCAGTCCCCTATTCATAAACCCACAAGCCTCCTTGTGTTCAGAAGGCTGTGTGCTGACTTTCTGCTTGACGGAAAGTTAGAACTGTGCTTGCAAATTCTTGGTTTGTTTTTCTTCTTCTGCAGCCCCCCCTCCCTGGGTAACACTGCATAATAGAGAGAAACTCCACAGAGAAGTGGGAAGAGACCTCCTACTGAGGGGTGCTCCTTAAGATACAGATCATTGGCATTTACCAGCCATATAAAAACAATATTTTCCCAAACCCTCTGAGTCCTGCTCCACAGCATAAAGCTGCAAAAGGCAAAAGTTTCCTGCAGCACATCCAAACAACCCATTTTTTTCCAGATGTATTTAACTTGCTTTAATAAATTTCTTGCTTCATCTTTAGTTCCAAATTAAGTGTTTTGATCTGTACCTCAGTGAAGCTCTGCAGACCTATTGTGAAATCTTAAGTACTCACATGGTACAAAAAAGGCATCTCTTCTGGCCAATATATTACTTTAAGTAATCTGCTTTACGGTACATCCATTATGCTGCACATTTGGTGATAATTTCAAAGACCATAGCTTAAGTTGGAACAAACTGTTTGTATTTTATTGTGTTTATTATTTTGTCTTTCAAAAAATAAATCAGGATACAGCAAAGAATTAAACAAATATCAGTCATACTTTGACAATGAGGATTTTTTTATAAGAGATCAATACTAGTTCCTCTTAAAAAATGCATTAAATATTGACTTGTATTCTGATTAACTTCAGAAAATATAAAATGAAAGTGATATATAAATGCTAAAAAAACCTGTTTGTATTTAGAGGAAGCACTTCTAGTTACATTTATAAAAACAGTAATTTATAATTACAAGAATACTTTAATAGCAGAGCAATACTGGGAAATGAAATAATTGTGTTATTAGCTCGTTTTAGACATGCATGAGAAAACATCTGATGTTTAGGTGGCAGTTTCCCCGCAGAAAGAAAAAGGAATTACAGAATTCCCAAGATCAAAATAAAACTAATTCAAATAAGTTGCTTTATGGGAGTCCTGAGTCAAAGGAAACATCTGGTCCTGCTCCTTCTTAGCAGGACGTGTGGTGCAACTGCAGAGATGTCACCCACGAGGAGCCAAGGATGGCTGGAAAAGCAGAATTAGCTACCTAAAAAGGGCATCTCATTTATACAGGAGTTATAAAAATGTGTGTTGGTTAGAAAGGTCCCCTCTGTGTTTTACCTTCAAACAGCTGAGGTTGGGAGGGTTATTGAACAAGACAAATCTGCTCCAGCTGCTTTGGGTTTGCTCATATTGGAAAAATTTTAAAGCAGATGATGCTGTTTTCAGAATAATGATCTAAAAAGCCTTTCATGTGCATAATGATAGGAAATCATCACATTTTACCTTTGTCCAGGCATTAATTTTTCTTTTGCAGCATGATTTTTTTACCTCATTAGGGAAAGCATTAGAAAAAATAAGTTTCCATTCCTGAACCTTCCAGGGAGTGCTGCTTCTACTGCAAATCCTTGTGATCTTTAAGAGAATACAGAAAATGTGTTTAAACAAATCCACCTTTGAGAGCATACCTAAAATATGGTTAAACAAATCCACCTCTCCTTCCAAGAGCTTTCTTGCACAGTGGTTTAGGAATGGCTGTGCCTGTGTGGGGAGAGCACACGGAGGGGTTTTTTTTTTCCCTTCCTTTGCACGGGAGAATATTCAAAAGCACTTTTTGTTGTTTTGTGAATAACCGTATTAAAGGGGGAGGAAGAGATGTTATCTGTCAGACCCTTTTAGTGTCATAGTACCTAACTTTGTATAGCCCATACAGAAGACTGCCAGGGATGCTTTTTTTGATCCTCTTGGAGTGCGGCTTTTCTTTTCAAGCCTCAGCGTAATGGACTCTTAATCCCCGGTTTGCTTCCTGCCCCGGCAGAGATGTCTTGAGCCCAGCATTCGTTCTGTTTACCTTTTTTTTTTTTTGTCTTTTTTTTTAAACTTAAAAAAAAATAAAAAATCTCACGAGGCAAACCCCAGAATCCACGAAAGACCTATGAGATATTTGTGAAATGGGCCATGACTGCTTATAATTTGTAGGAATAATTACAGCATGTAAGGAAGTCTGCGTTTATTAGCAGCAGTGCTGAAGCATGTTGTTAAGCACACAGTGTGTCACCAGAGCAGCAGGCTGCCCGGAGCCCAGAAAGGCTTTCATTGTTAATTTGGAGCAGAAACACTGAAGCATATCCTGAGAAGGATGCTAATGAAGGGACTGCCAGTAGTAAAATCCCACTGACCTTTGTGCTTTGTGCTAATTTCTATTCCCCCTTTCTCCCTTCCCCCTTCCCTGTTCCCCCCTGAGCTGCTATCTGGCCATTTAGCCCATGAATTTTGAGGTACAGTAGGAGTGTTGTCCGTGCTGGGGTGAGCTCCACGTGCCTCCCCCACTCCCACTCAAATCACAGCAGATTAAAGAGGCTTTTGTTGAAATATAACAGACAGACACATAGAGGCAGGGTTCAAATTAACTGATTATAAATCACTACTTAGTCTGAGAAGCCAAATCTAGAGCTGGCTAATGATTTGAAATTACTAGCCAATTGTTAAATTAATCCCCTGTTTTAAAGCAACTGGGAAATGTTTGACAGCTGCACAGAAATAAATATTTACGTGTTTTCTGTCGGACCTGTTCTCTGCAGGGCTCGTTCTGGCTGATCCATGGAGAGGCAGAGGGGAGGTGGTAGTGCTGAGCCAGAGACTGGAGCTGCAGCAGGGGAGGAAATGAGCCTGGTTTTTAGATGGACCCATTGTACTTACAGCTTCCAGGTCTTGGCTTGAGAGTGGAGCTTTAAATTTTCAGCCACCTCAGAAAAAGGAGTTGATGGCTCCCTACTGTAATTTTCCTGTTCTTGCTCTGTTCTTTGCCTGACACTGAAAATATTTTTCAATTCATGAGTTAAACAATACAAAAAATAGAGTTGAAGGAGTAGTTTCAGACTTGTCAACAGGGGTTTCTGCATCCGAGGCTGAGGTCTGGAGCTGGTAGTCTAGAGGCTTTCAGCCCTTTTGGCAGATTGAGATCCCCCCACTTTACTCAATGGGCTTGGGAAGTCTTTACAGGGCAGCACTGGCCAATTCTTTGGATGGAAACATTATTCTTTTCCCCCAAAACAGTGCAGTGCAAGGAAGGGAGGGAAGGAGCATCACACAGCACCCAGAAACCCTGTCCTGCTGCTGCTCTAACACACTGAGATCTTTCCTTTGCAGGGACTGTGAAGGTGAAGAGCTCTAATATACAAGTCGGTGACCTCATCATTGTTGAAAAGGTTTGCCTTTTATATATATCTTTTCTGCCTAAAATACTTATTTTGCAAGACCATAGAAAAATATGTATTTTTAATTAATATTTATTTTACAAATCAAAATAGAACATCAAGTGTTGAACAGTAGTTAAAATATTTCATCACTTTTCAGGGTTCCCCTGCCCCACCAATAACACCACCATCTTTGCAAATCTACAGACATGCACCTATAACCTAATTTTTCTACTTATACTACAGCAAGATAAAAGGGCCTCCCTGTCCTTTCCCTGACTGTTGGATACAGGTTAAATAGCTGTAAAAAACCCAACATTCAAATGTTGCTTTGGGTGTAAACACAGTATTGGCAGGCACAGTGATCCATTTGTAGAAACTGGTATAATTCCACCTTTATACAAGTTCATCTGTGGGCTTTTTTATCCACTGATTTTATGTTTTTCCCACACACTCTCTGTGCAAGCAGCTATGACCTTTAAAACCATTAGTATGAAAATATTCAGTACAAAAAGAGAAAACTGGTGGCTGTAGATCCCAGATACAACCTTTCTTCTAGCATGGGACTTCTTGAAAGGAAACAAGCATTAGTTTAAGATTTCTTCATACTTCTAGAATTACTCACCAGCCCTTTTGTAAACCAAGCCCTTGGGTCTGGGCAGTGGGAGCTGGCACCAGTTATTATTCTGCACTTGGAATTCTGAAGGGAAGCGAGTTTAGGATTCAAAGCAAAATGAATCCCAAGCTTCAGCTTGACAAAGGAATCCCCTTTCTCCCCCATCTCCCCTTTGCTGGTCACGGTGGGGCCGTGCAAGGAGCTGCACACGCGTGCAGGGCTGGGTGCACAATAATGGCCTTTCTTCTCCTCCCAGAACCAGCGGGTCCCTGCTGACATGATCTTCCTGAGGACGTCGGAGAAGAATGGTAAACATCTGGAACCAATTGTCAAAATAGCCATTAACCTTTCACTGGTTGTTTAGAGAAAATTATCTTTTGGAAATGTGAAAGAGATAGATAATAGTAAAATTTTAGAGAGAGAGACAATTCAAACAGTTTTATGGACCACCATTTCTGGGCATGTTTATACTCTGGTTTTTGTTTGCTAATCAAAGAGCATGGGGAGTTGAATCCAGGGTAGATGTATCTGGTTGCATAAGAGTTTGCATTTTAGATGTAAATCATTTTAGTTGCTGTTCAGGTTTGTTTTGTTAAATGTGGGATAAGGAAATGTTTGATCAGAAGGATTAGAAATTATAAAGACTAATGAGAATGTTTTAAATGTTTTAAAAATACAGTGTCTCACTGTATTCTGGACTAGTGGGAGGCAATGAATGTGTGATGCAGGAACATCATCCTTACATTATTAACAAATGTTACTTGGAATCAGATACTGTTTCCAAAGAAAGAAGGACATGAATATCCTAGATATGGAGCCAGTTTGTGAGTTATCTAGAGATATAGCTAACACAGAGCTGGAAGGAGCACTGACTGCTGTTGAAAACCCACAGGGTCCTGCTTCCTTCGCACCGACCAGCTGGATGGGGAGACAGACTGGAAGCTGCGCCTGCCCGTCACCTGCACCCAGAGGCTGCCAACTGCTTCTGTAAGCTCCTGCTGCAAACCTCTCCTTGGTAAACCTGGGCATGTTTTACCTGAAAAGCATTTGGGTGCCTCAGTCCACAGGCACCCAAGGGCATCATTCTGCTCAGGGCGTGTGACAGATTAGCTTTGCCAACCAGAAGTACAAGTGCAAAGCAGCTCCTCCTGAGCTCCAGGTGAAGTGTCAGGTAAGGGGAGGCTGGGTGCCCCTGTGCCACAGGGCTTTCACCACAAGCTCTGCAGGAAGTCTCTGGGGTCAGCAGCTTCAGGTGGCTCGTGGTGGGATGCTCCTGTTTTCTTTTTCCTTTCCAGAGACCATTGTTGCCACTCAGTGCAGGACAGGTCTTGTTGCCCTCTGAAATGGCTTCAGAGGCTGCTCAGTTTTCATTGCCCACCCTTATGAAAGGGGAGGTGTCACCATGGAAGCTCTACTGTATGGTCTAAAATAAGCATAAAACCTCCACTGAACGTGCTACTTCCCAAAATCTCTAGTTAAAGCAGTTTGTGTGCTGTTTGTTGGTGAGGTTTTTTTGTTTCCTTGTTTTTTAAGAAAACAAGTAAATGGCAGGGGAAATCAGAGCACCTGCTTTATTGATGTTCTATCTGTAAAAAGTGCAAGAAGTTTATTCTGTACAAAGCCTTTGAAGCAAGGCATTCTTTCCATGGAGTGAACAGTTCATACCTGTGTAGGAGTCAGCAGTGAAAACCCTGTGCAGAATTGGCTTTATCTTCTTGCCACCCCCGAACTGTCCTAGTGACACTAAATATTGAGTGACACGGTGTGCCTTGGTTGTCTCAGAAGACCAAACCTTCATTGCTATGAGGTAAGAAGTGTCTTAGGCTGCCTTGATTATTCAGGCCGAAATTTCTTTTATGGGGCACAGAGATCTGAGTAAGTCCTAGGAGTCTCTCAGGTATCCTTCCAAGAAATACTCCTCAGTGGAGCTGGTACACCAGCTGTATGTTCTCTCAGACACTTGGGCTGCAGAAAGTAACAAGATTTAGTGATTGCCTTAACTTGATAAGTAACTCTTGCTCAAGTATTCTGGTAGAAACACTTGTACATTATTAAAATGTGGTTGTCTGTCTGCCAAAATGTGTCTGTTTTATAGGACCTGCTGCAAATCCGATCCTATGTGTATGCAGAGGAGCCCAATATTGACATCCACAACTTTGTGGGGACCTTCACAAGGGTGAGTCTTGCTGACATATCCTTGAAATCAAACCTGTAGTGTTTGCTGTGCAAACTGCTGAATGCTACCAGGGTACCAGGGTTTTTCAGGAGAAATAGTGGAGTTGTCTTGCTATTTCTTTCTATTTTTCCTTTTCTTTCTTCATAAAATCTGTGAAATAAAAATCAAAACTTTGACTTGGAGACAATGCCACAGGCTCTTTGGGATTAAGGACTTCACCTGAAGGTATGAGACCTGAACACTTGGACAAAGATTGGTACTTGCATATTCATGGTGGCTGTTCAGAAGAAAATCTGGACCACCATGGACTCTGTAGGATTAATTGTGGAAAGAAAAAAGGGGATTTTAGCTGAGTCAGGAATTACAGTCTTAAATATGAGTCAGTTGGGTTTTTGCCTTCAACTGAATGCAGTGTATGTGAAGTCAGTTATATCTGCCCCCATTTCAGGGAGCAACAGCACTGAGCCACTGAGAAATGTCACCATTAAAAACATATCTCTTCTGACTTGTTCAGAAGGTGCATTGTTGGGGCAAAAGGTCGATTTGTTGTTTTTGGTTTTGTTTTTTTTTCTCCTCTCAGTGAGATAATGACAATTTTGAGAGATTCATCCAATACCCTTGGGGGAGCTTTCAGAGGACGCAAATGGGTTTGTAACAAATAGGAGACAGGTAGAGCCTTTTAAAAGAAGTTGTTGCCCAAACAGGTTCTCAGTGAGGTCGTACAGCAGCAGGAGAAATGCCACATGAGCCCAGGGAGGGAACATTTCTCTGGAGAACTGCTGACAAATCCCTTGCTCATTTTTGATTCCCAGAGACCTCTACCAGGCAGAAGTGTCTTAATAGATCCCCACTGAAATAAAGTGGTCATGTTTTTAACCCAGAGATTTACCAGGGTTTATGAAAATCCTCCATCCTGTCAAGAATCCCTCTACCAACTCTCCCAACATCCCTCTGCAAACACCTCTGTGTGACTCTGCTCTTTTACATTACTGACAATTTTGTTTCTTTTCATCCCATTGCAGGAGGACAGTGACCCTCCAGTAAATGAAAGTTTGAGCATAGAAAACACCCTGTGGGCCAGCACAGTGATTGCATCAGGTAAGATGGAGACACGTGTGAAATTGTTTTGAAGGCAATATGTTAGCAATTTTTAAAGGTATTTTTGTAATGGAATAATAATCTCTGTCAGTTGGAGAAATTAGCAGTTGGAATGAGGTTTCCCACTTGTCCTAACACCTCTGGGGACCTGAGCTGACATCTAATTGCCTCTTGGACATTCCTAGATGAGAAAGAATTGGAGTGGCCTTTGGGGCACTTCTTTAGCATGTGGGGCCAGAATAGCACTTAATTGCTCTCCACATTGACATCCTAATCTGTAACAGAAATGGTGTCAAATAGATTCTGGTAACAGAAGCTAAGATGAAAGATTTCCAGGTAAGTACTTCCATTGAGTTCATCCTATATACTTTTAAAAAGGAAAAAAATAAAGTCTTTGACAGATTTTGACTTATATACACGATAAGCTCCCAAGGCCTGAGATTAATCAATGCCCTTTTGTAGAGGCTTGTCAAAGTAAAAGCCTTGTTCCTCTCCTGTCCGGTGTGTTTGTGAAGCTTGCAGGGCCGTAGCTGAAGGAGAGTGGAATTCTGAGGTCCAGTTTTGGAATTGAAGTTGTCAAATGGAGAGACTTGACGGTGAATTTGCAAATATAATTTCAAAGGGTTTATGCAGTTGAGTCTGTTTTAAGTGGCCATAAAGCAACCAGAAACACTGTATCAGTGTGCCTTCAAACTTTTTCTAGTCCTGGCAGGTGTTTCCTCCCATTTTGTCTCACTTATCAACATAATACTCAGTTTTGTTTCTCCTATGGCAATAATAAATAGCACGTTGTAGGTTATTTCTGTTAGGAAAAAAATGTGGGTATTATTTTTCTTCTTCTATAAGTGAAAGCTCATGAGTTGTGGTGCCATCTCACTGGGGCAGCCCTTGCTTGAAAGACTGAGCAGAGCTATGTGGCTTCTCCATCTGCTGTAGTAGGGATGGGTCTGACTGTGACTGTTTGAGGTGGATTTGGAGTAGCTGTGCCATCTGCTGATTTGAATTCTGATGATCTTACCACCACCTGCCATCTGGCTCCAGGGATTTGTTGTTGTTTTTGGAGGTATTTTTTTAAAGGAATGTTTCTCAGCATATTTTTAGAAACCACCTCTTTTGAATCAGTCTTATTTAAAAATAATTCACAACCTATTAAAACTTTGATTATTAATGAGAGCAGGGGAATAGTAGAGCATGAAGTAGAAATGTGTTTGCAGTAGTGGTGTATTTTAGAGTTGCTTTTTTCCATTTTTTACGGAGTAAACTTTTATGGTAAAAAAAGATTAGACCTTGACAATGGCAGGTTTTAAACTCTTGATGGTGCACAGCTTTTTCTTTATGGCTTTTTGCAAAGTCTTAAGGAGAAAACCTGGAGAAACCCAGTAATTTATGGTACTAAACTGTATTATGTTTCTGCAAGAAGAAAATAGAGAACTTTGTTGCTCTCAGCTCTTTAGCAACTGTAGGACAGAGCATTAAAATACACTGATGGCCTCCCAGCAGCTCCATCTGTTACAGTAAGGTAGGAGTTGGTATGATTCACTTTATGGTAGGAGCAGTAATTAGACAACTTAAAGTAAATTTAGATTTTAAAATAAGGTAATTCTGTCTCTGAAAGCTGTTGTAATTCATTGGGTTTACTCTGATTGTGTCAACCTTTACCAATAAATAACCTTAGCCCAGAGCACTGATTGAATTTTGACACACAGTGAAGGACCTGGTGTAAGGCAACACCAAAGTGGGATTCCAAGTGGTGGGAGGAAATCCAAGAGGTCCTCCATCCCCACCAACTTTTATTTATAGTATGGAGAAACAACTGACAGCAAAAGGGGGTCAGGGAAGGCTGAGAGAGAGCAAAGCTGACTGCTCTTTCCATGTACATGAGTTGATGCAGTGTGGTTGAAGTCTTACTGACTTGGAGGGTGTTTTCTGTTCCAGTCCGTGTTTTCCTAAGTGTCATATTGATACCAGCTTTTTCAATTTCTGGTTGCTACTGAAATTAACCTGCTAAAAATCCTTTCCACCTGACATCCAGCAAGTGTTTTTATAGAGAAAGTATTTTTTTGTTTAGGTACTGTGGTGGGAGTTGTCCTCTACACTGGAAGGGAACTGCGCAGTGTGATGAATACTTCAAACCCAAGAAGTAAGGTATGGTGAAGAAACAGCCTTATAATAAATAAAAGGGTCAGAAATTGATCATTTTTTTAAGGAAGATCCTTCCAAATACTATATGTACACACTATAGGGACAACCTTCTGGGAATAATTGATGTTTTCCAGCCTGTGATTCAAGATAGTTGCCATAACAGAACCTATTTCACCTTATTTTTTTAATCCTATTATACGTGTGTCTTCTCACTTTTTTAAGGTTGGCTAAATCATTGTTTTATATGTTTATAATGAGACAGTCTCAGTCAGAATAGAAAAGCTCATTTTGCTGCATTATTCTATTATAGCAAAGCTAAGACACAGTGCAGGGATGTTTGTAGAGTGTCCTCTCACACCTCTTCATGCGCTGCTTGGCTTCTAAAGGATGGAAATCTTATTTAATAAGCTGGCAAGAGTATTGCTTATAAATTTAAATGTGTTTGTAGTGTTTTAAAAGAGAAGCTGACTAGTGGGGAATGTCTCTCTGGATATGGCGGTTCATTTCCTTTGTGAATATTACATTGAGCTCACATCTTCATTTGTGTGCTTGAAATGTCTCTCTCTCATTTTTTTTAGATTGGTCTTTTTGATTTGGAAGTGAACTGTCTTACCAAGATCCTGTTTGGGGCTCTCGTGGTGGTCTCCCTGGTCATGGTGGCTCTCCAGCACTTTGCTGGCCGTTGGTATCTTCAGATCATAAGATTTCTCCTCCTGTTCTCAAACATCATTCCCATTAGGTAAGGCAGCAATTGTTAGTGCTTCCCAGCAAAATACTGCTTGCTTTGTGTCCCCCTCCATGCTTCTACCATGAACAAGCACGTAAACTCTTATCTGCTCCTCATTTTACAGCTAAGCAAATCTAGAAATAGAAATCAAGTTACTGTTCAAACATAAGAATTGCTTTGTTGTTTCTGCTGACTTTGTTCAAACTTATTAACCCATTCACTGACTTGGGCTGTGGATTAGTCATTTAAGGGCCCTTCTCTGTGTTTGGACTACCTGGTTACTTTGATAAGAACAGAGCAAAAAACGGAAAAGGAGGGTTATTTATACAGCCTGTAGTGTAATGGAACACAATTGTCTTTTAGAGGGGAATGAAACTTTAATATTGAATTGTACTGGATTAGGAAGTGAATTAGTAAATTACATTGGGTGCGGGACTGGGATTCATTTCAGTTCCATTTTTAATCTGCTCTCTGTGGATCAATCACACTGTCCTTACTCTGTGTCTATCTTCCCCTCAAATTGTATCTGTTCTTCTTGCTGTAATTTTATCATCTGTCTTTGAATTACAGTGTAATTACCTTTGCCACCCGACCACTCACTTTGAATATACTCCTCCAGAAACACCCTCTTTAGCAGCTCAAAGTCAGGGTGGACTGTGTGTCCTTTCGTTGCACTGTGGCAGTTCACAAGGATTTTTTCTGAAGTTTAACTGGTGATATCTTTTTTTTTTTTTAATTCTTTTCCTCCTCCCTCCTGCACAGTTTACGTGTGAACCTGGACATGGGGAAAATTGTCTACAGCTGGGTGATCCGCAGAGACTCCAAAATCCCTGGCACTGTGGTTCGATCCAGCACTATTCCTGAGCAACTGGGCAGGATATCCTATTTGCTTACAGACAAAACAGGTATCTGTAGAAAGTCATGGAATGTTGTTGTTGGGATTTTGTTACGTTTTTGGCCAGGCAGAGAGTATAATGTAAGTTTTTTTTGGACTAGAAGAAATATGCATTTCCTCTCACTTTGACGTTATGATTTAATCAGTTTTTGAAAAAAAGTTCTGCATTTTTTTTTTTGTTGTTCTGAAGGCACTATAGGTAAGGTAGGACAGAAATGTTACAGTACTTCAAAGAACACTTAAAGCATGCTATTAAAACAAAAGCTGAGGGTAAAAATAAAATTAAAATCAACTTTTTAGAGCTAGTTTTCAAAGCCAGATAAAGATAGCTTACACAGGTAGGCAGAAACATATCATTAGCCTGTTTGCTTCTGTCTTTACACTTTTGAAGTTGGGCTTGATTCTGAAAGCTGTAATGAAAAGCTTGGTCTGACATAAAATCCTGGTCCCATTGAAGTTGTTTCCAGGTTTTTTTTGTTCCAATGGGATCAGAATTATGCTTGCAGCTCCTGCTGGCACTGACTGTGGGGTGAATCTCTTTCTTATTTATGCACCACTGCTTCCCAGGAGAATCAGCCTTCAGGTTGACAAATAGGCAAATATTGTCTTTTTTCCAGCCCCGGCCTGTGCTGAGAGTCTGGTGCAGTGGCTGGTTCAGCTTCTGGCCCAGTTTATCTTGAATTTGAGGCACAAGGACAAGAAGGAGTGCTGGAGAAGAGGTGTGTTGGTTCCCACTCCATGTCTGGTGCTCCTTTTGTTGCAGGAACTCTGACACAGAACGAGATGGTCTTCAAGCGACTCCACCTGGGGACGGTGGCGTACGGGCTGGACTCCATGGATGAAGTGCAAAGCCACATATTCAGCATATACACCCAGGTAGAATTGAACTGCATCAATTAACTCTTCATTCACAAAAGTTTACCAGGTCACTGGGCTAATGGTGAATTATAATGGCAGAGATCTGTTGATGACTGTTACTGTTTGGAAAAGTCTGAAGGTCGTTGGATGCTCAGTGCATAAATAACATGATTGCTTGCTGCATCTGTAGGTAGTTCTATGTCCCCAGTGTTTAAATGCCCCAGCACATGCAAGTGTAAGAGGGTTTATGTGCCTGTGTCATGTTACTGAGGTCTGAGTGTAAAATAACAGACATTTATTTAGATATCTAAGCATCTCTCTCTCTTTCCCTCCTTGTTCTTAGCATCTTGTTCTTCTCTAGTGTTGAGACCCTTAAATGACTGAACTGCACTAAAAAAAAAAAAGAAATCCAGCAAAAAACCCTCAAACCCCCAAACTTCAGTTCTGTTTGTCCTCAGTGCTGTACTCAGTCTCTAGAGAAAACTTGACTACTAGTTAATTATTTGCCAGAGTATTCAATATTTGTCAAGAACATTTGAGTGACTGACTATTCCAGTGTGTGACTAGTGACTGAATGCACTTCAGCTGAGGGTTTGCTGTTTGATTCTGGCAGCAGTGCTGATGAGCAGCAATATTAAATTTGAAGATCTTGTATCCTAATCACTAGTGTGGAAAATAACACGTGGAATTACCCTGGTAAAGAATATGTCTCATAAAACTTGTATAATTACCAAGTGAGATTCCTTATAATGAGGAGCATTTGCTGGCAATGATTCATTTTGAACTGTAGTTCTTATTCTTTGCTCTTATTTTTACCACGTTGTGGCCTTTGACCTGGAAGTGAAACTTTTGTCCTCTTGACACTAAAGGTTAACAGAGCAGGAAACTGGATCACTGTGTGTCCCTTCTTCAACCAGGATAATTTAGTAATTGTGCAATTATCTGAAGACTCCCATTCTGATACTAAAAATAGTATTAAAAATTGAATTGAATTGATGAAATTAAAAATTAAATGAATGTAATTAAGATTTTCTAACTCCATAAGAGTCATCTGTTTTCTGTTTTCACCAATTATATTCTCTTGCACGTGAAACCCAAGCGAGTGTAAATTTTCCAAGCCAAACCAGTCTTTTGTGGAACAAAAAGTGGTTTCACTGATTCTTCTACCTTTGTTCAATCACCATTTGGTGTCTGGTGGATCTGCAACAGAAGATTTGCTTTCCTGGTGTACTGTTCCAAAAACCTAGGTAAAACTTTGGGGGCATTTTACTGGACCAGTAGAAATGATAAAGGAGCTGGATTGGCCTGGGGTGTTTCCAGCGATGGCCTGAGTTAAGGTCTGTGTCGAGTGTGCCTCATTTCTGGGGACAGTGTGCACAGCTGCCCCATATATGGTCTTCACTGAAATAAAGACTTCATTTAATTATTTTTTTCCCTCACAGTAATTCTCCTTTCTTTGTTTATAAGCAATCCCAGGACCCCCCTGCAGTGAAGGGCCTCACCTTGGCCACGAAGGTGCGTAAGACGATGAGCAGCCGCGTGCACGAGGCGGTGAAGGCCATCGCCCTGTGCCACAACGTGACCCCCGTGTACGAGTCCAACGGGGTCACGGACCAGGCAGAGGCTGAGAGACACTACGAGGACTCCTGCAGGGTGTACCAGGCCTCCAGTCCTGATGAGGTCAGTACCCACTGGGGTGGATAAAAGTATCAGTGTGATACTTTTGGATCCCCGTGCTTGTTGTTGGGAAAAAACACGGTTATTTGGAGGCAGTGCTGCAGTTTAGTGAAGGGGATAATATTTTAATGCGTTTATGGCTCTGATAACCCATGGATACACCATAAGTGCCCTCTCAGCTGTTCTGTCTCTCTGCCTGAAGCTACAGATCCACATGGTGACTGGGATCTGTTGCATCATCACAGAATTTTTGCTCCTGTTTCTGCAGCTTTTGTCCAGGGTTTATTTTGCACTTCAACACCATGAGTCCCTTTGACTGTGTTTGGTGAATTATGGGCAGTTTTATCTTGTTTGGGGAGGAAACCTGTGGGAGGGGGTTAGAATACTCACAGAGTTCGGCTTGTCCCTGCTCTGTGAGGTGTTTGAACTTCCAGACCAAGTGAAAAGTTGTAAATCACACTGGGCAGCACTGCTGACCCAGGACACATCCCTTCCCATGCAGATGGACAGGCCCAGTGCTCAAGAGTGAAGTGCACAAGTTTGTTTTGGAGCAAAGCTGTGCCCTGCCAGGTCTGTGCCAGCCCCCAGCACAACCAGGGCTATGCAGGGTGGCACAAGGGGGAAAAACTTCACAGCTCTCCAGACACACACTGGGAACTTTAACTGGACACTTGAGAGATCAGGTTCAATACAGGACCTTCAATTTAAGTGTTTGCAAAAGTCTTCAAAATTTGGAAAATTTAATTATAGTGTTACTTCCTTCTGTGACAAAGACAGGAGGAATAAAACACAGGTTTGCTATTGGTTACACTTCTTGGATATATCTTTTGGGGCAACCAAGATTAGTCACTTTGTTTTCTGTTAATTTTTATAACTACACTTGCTCTGTGCTATGGAAAGAGACTGAAGTTTGACACTTCCCCTGAGAATCCCACTGATGCTATGAGAACATATCACCCCTCTGACTACATTTGAAGGGTTCTTCCATTTATTGCCCCAAATAACCAACTTTGCCTCTGATAATAAGCTTTTCACCTCTGACATCAGAAGAGAAGCTGGCTCTCCTCATTGTTAGAGGTGAGAAATGCTTTGCATGGAAATACATTTATTTGCTAGAAGCCCAGCTGTGTGAGGATTTTGGGATTGTATGAATTACTGAAAGACTGGCACACAGAGTTAGTTTCCATGTTTCATATGCATTCAAACTCTTCCCTATAGTGTTTTTCTTCCAAAGTAAGGCAATTAATTTGTTTCATACAGTGTGTTTTTCTCTTCACTGTACAAAAGCTGCATCTCTGCTCTTTCTCCCTCCTCCATGGATGTGCCCACAGTGCCAACCAGCATTTCCTCCTCCCTGAGCAGGGTGTGGGTGTCCTCTCATCCTCTCCCACACACAGTCTAGGGCAGGGGTTTGTTTACCTGCTTTTTCTCCTCTGTAATGTGTTGCTCTCCCCTGTAAAAGCAGCTTACAGAAAGCAACTGCCTTTGGATTGAAATGAGTTCTGAATGATTTCCAGATGGTAATTTTTGTGATCTGCATTTAAGTTGGGGGTTTTTTTCCCCCTAAAGCATTTACTGGCTATTTTTGCACAGATTCTCTGTTTGTTTACATATATACTGTGGTATATAGTGAAGTCAGTGATTTTTCTTTTCCTTTTTCTCCTTACACTGTTCTGTCTTTAAAATATTTATGCAGCAATTTGTCTGAAATGCCCAGGGGATATTGTTTGTTTGTTTTACTACAGCATGATAACTAATCCTTCCAAGATTATTGTTTAAATTCTTTTTTCCTTTCTTGTGATATCTTAAGTAGAGAATTACAGCGGGTTCAGAAATCAGATATGCTTTGCTGCACTGAGGAAATACTGTCTGTAGGTCTTAGATATACAAATATTGTTTAGCCATGCTCTGTGTGTCATAGTAGATGGTACAAAACGCAGGATCAACACAAATGGAGTCCTTCAGAAGGGAGCAATGCTGTTAAATAACATTCCCTGTGGGGGAATGGCTTTGGACTCCTGTTAAAGCCAGCCTTTGAAATCTTATATCAATAAAATATTGCCATGGCAGGGAAGGTCAGTTTATGAAATGAGTACAAAAACTTGTATTCTCTTTACTTTAACAGCAAGGGTAATTTCTACCAGTTGGCACAGGATTCATTTCCTGTAACAGAAAGCAGGATTTCCTAAATTTGTTTCCTGTGCACGCTGCCATTTAGAAGTCTTGAAGTATCTTTATTCAGATATCGGTTACAGCCTTGGGGCTCTGCGAGCCAGTTGTCAGTTGTGGCCATACAGTAACTAACAGGGGAAATGAAATAGATATAATCTGATCAGAGATAAGAGTGCCTGAGATTCCTGGGCAAACAGTCTTTAACCCTGACAACCCTCCACAGCTGCCAGGACATGAAAGGGTGCACGGATCAATTGGTCTCTGCCTGCCCAGGCAGCCCTAAATGGGGCTCTGCAGAGCAACTCATGGCACGCAAGGATCAATTTGTCTCTTTAGAATGAAATTTATTAGTCGATATCCACTTCAGTGGTGGCTTGGGTAATTTAATTGTCAGAAAGAGCAAAGTTTGGGGATGGTGTGCTGAGCCGCTGGAGCTGCTCTGCTTTGTAATGCTCAGATCAGTATCGGGTTTGGCCTGGATGGAGCTGGAAAATCCAGGCGTGTGGTCACTTTACTGATATCCCTCCTCAGTGAGCATGTTTGGTGGAGGTGTTTGAGGGCCTTCAAGCTTCTTTTAAATCTCAGTCTAAGCTGTAAATGTATTTTTGCATGTTGAATGTTTCTCATCTTTTCACTGTAGCTTGAAAGCACCTCTAGTTATCTCTTTGTACAACACAGAATAAACCTCCTCTGTCTCACATGGAGCCAGGACATGCTCCCTGTCCCCGGTGCCTGGACCCTGCCAGAAGAGCCGTCGGTGCTTCTGTTGCCATTGTTTTTTCCACTGGTGCCACTGCACTTCCCAAAGGCCAGGCCCATTGTATTCCCTGTTGAGTGGAGACAGTAATGTCAATGCTTTTAGTACATCTGATGGGAACACTTCAAAATGACATCACTGTCTCTCTCAGTAGTTATTCATTAAGTACTGTAGAGCCTGGGAAGTGGCACGTTCACGGGGTCAACCCCTGGCCCCCGTGGTTCACCTGGAGGTGAGACAGGACCCACATCTGCTCAGGAGCAGCATGGAAAAAGGGGATTTCTTTTATTCTTCTTCTCCTCCCATTGAGGTACCATTTCAGGACCATCCCCAGTTCCTGGTCCTCTGCAGTCAATTAGTTTGAAGTGTGTCCTGTGCATGAGGTAGCATCTCTGACTGCTCATCCGTTTGTTCCTCTGTACAAGACTTTTCTTTCTGGAGGTTTAAAGCTTCCTGATGTAGGATTTTAATGAGATGCTGGCAGGGAAGGAGGGAGGAGGTGTCTGTAAAAAAGGAGGTGCTGAGCTGGGAGCAGAGATTTGTGTCTCCAAGCATTTGCAGCTTACCAACATGGACAAATCAACAGCCAGTGCTGGTCAGGCTGAACATCACATAACACTGTGTTGTGAGCAGTTCTCAATAATTATTTATTAACCAAAGTATTAGAAACCCAAGCTCCATCTCTGCTCTGGGAGACTGTTAGGAGGATTATCTAGCTGCACACTTTAATGCACTGAGGATGACTTGAAGAAACTTTTTCAAAGATAAGCTTGAAAGAACCTTTGATTTGTAATCTTTGAGTAAGCCTGCAAAAACTTGCTAATATTAAACCAAATATTGATTCAAATTGACTTAATGGTCTTTCAAGGCAAAGCCAACTCAACCACTTTTTGAGTTTTATTTTAATCTGACAATTTAAGACTACTTTATGAAACCAAAAGTTTATTTTAAGTTTTCTTTTATGCCTAATTTTGAGTGAAAGAGGTCTGAGTTCACAAAAGATTCTCCAATTAGACCCAACTGGGTCAATTCTTATAACAAGATCTAGACCCAATACAAGAATTTACAAGTTCCATTTTTATTGGTATCTCACGTTTATGATTTCCCAAAATAAATTTCATTTTTTTTCCAAGGCTTTTGTGGTCACTTAAAGGCAGAACCTGAAAGGCATAAGGTATAATTAATCTTCAAGTCAGTGGCAACCATGTCCCCAGTGCTCTTCTGCCTTCGAAAATGTCACTGTAAAACACTTCCAGTATTTCATGTCTGTTTGGAGAAAGTATCCCTTGATCCTTTCTGGAGGCCGGTGATATATGGGCTTGTGTCAGCTGCTGCTCCCATCTGTTACTGCCCAGACAACTTCTAGAGTTAAGTCTCAGCAAGCTCAGTCTTAGATGGATGTGTCAGCTGAGGTGGGGATTCTGGGGGGATTGTCAGGGAAGCAAAATAAAGGCTTCGGTCTTCTGTCCTGACTCAGCTGCAGTCTGGTGAAAGCTAGGAAAGAATTCAGTGTTGTAGGTCCTTAAACACTGGAAACTGCAATCAAAATGATACCCACCTAAGTTCAGTTAAATGACTTCTGGTGTGTGCCTTGAAAAATCTGGGGTTGATTTATGGGTTTTTTTTCTGTTTGTTTTGTTTTGTTTTTCAGTATTTTTAATGGTTAGGGAGAAGGGCTCTGCTAAGAAGTGTCTGAGCCTGCCTTCAGCTGTCTTGCTGATCACTACAGAGCTTGAAAGGTGTTGATGAACTGTTACTACTGAACAGATAAATAATAACAGAGCTCATTTTGTTTGCTTGCTTTTCGAATATGAATTTTTAATGGGCTGCATTAGTGTTTCTAGCTTTGATATTTTAAATCCAGGGTGAATTCATTGGTTTGAATTCCTGATTTCATAAACAGCAAGCTGGGACATAGCACTTTCAAAAAGCAAGTGTTTGTAAAGAGATTTACCAAATGTGCCCAAGGAGGTTTGGGTACCACAGGGCTGAGCAGAGGGTCCCTGTGCCTGCCCTTTTTCCTTTGGAACAGAATCCCAAAATCATTTAGGTTGGAAAAGACCTCCCAGACCATGAAGTCCAACCTGTGCCTGATCCCCACCTTGTCACCCAGCCCAGAGCACTGAGTGCCACATCCAGTCATTCCTTGGACACCTCCAGGGAGGGGGACTCCAGCACCTCCCTGGGCAGCCCCTTCCAGTGCCTGACCACCCTTTGCAGGAAGAAATTCCTCCTCATGTCCAATTGAACATGGCAGTCGAACGGTGACCACCTCTTGCTGAGGGTCTAGGACAGCCTGGTAGCTGAACCAGACAGGAGCTGGGCTGCCCAAACCACGAAAATACTGTTAGTAAGCTTCTAAATCATGGAAAACCACTAGGAAGAGGCATAGAGGAGCACCCGTGTTTATCAACAGATCTGTTTAATAGCACCATTAATGATTAATGAATTCTCTGCACCCCCCCCAACTATCCCTTCCCCTCATGGTGGGCTCTGGGCGCCCTCACCGTGTCCTCCTCCCCTCAGGTGGCCCTGGTACAGTGGACCGAGAGTGTGGGTTTGACGCTGGTGGGCAGAGACCAGTCCTCCGTGCAGCTGAGGACCCCGGGCGGCCACATCCTGAACTTCACCATCCTCCAGATCTTCCCCTTCACCTACGAGAGCAAGCGCATGGGCATCATCGTCCGGGTGAGCGGCACCGGGAGCTCCGTGTCCTGCGGGATCTCCTGTCAGTCACAGAATCACAGGATGGGTCAGGCTGGAAGGGACCACAGGGGGGCATCTGGTCCAACCTCCCTGCTCAAACAGGGTTATCCCAGAGCAAATGGCATGGGACTGTGTTCAGATGGTTCTGGAATATCACCAGTGAGGGAGGCTCTGCACTGTCACTGGGCAAAACATGAATGGAAACACATCAAACATCTATGTCCGTGCCACTGTCATGCTGGCAGAGCTGACAGGGTTGGGGGATGGACTGGGGCTGTGAATGGATCCTGGTCACAAGTGCCTTCCCCCCTCAGGGTCAGCCAGGAGCCAAGCAGGATCACGGGTCCAGCTTACACTGCATCTCCAGAGCATGTGGGGTACAACAAGGAATGATGGAGAAGGCAGCAGGTGGGAAGGAGGGAGGGGATTGTCGACTGATGCCACAACAACTTTAAGATATTGTTAGTGGTTTTGTGAATCTGCTCCCCAGATCTCTGCCAGCCATGAAAAGTCCTCTCAGAGCCTGTGGAAGTACAGCACCACGGGTGGGAGCACTTGGAGCTGCAGGGAGCTGTGGAGATGATTTTTGGTGTGAGCTGTTGGACAGAGCCCACAGCCAGGCTGAGCACACAGTGTCACGAGCAGGGCTTGGAAATAGCTGAGTTAAGGTGAAAGGGAGCAGTTGTGCAAGTACCTCGATCAGCAGCAGGCACTGCACACGCTGAATACGTGCCCAGCTGAAATCATACATGACTGTGGGTTTAGATAAAATCTAGTATAAGATCAGAGCCTCAGAAAAAAAAAACAAACTTTAAAAAGAAAGAACAACAACAAAGTGTGCCTAAAAAGAGTTGTCACCATTATCATTGCTAGTTTTTAATGTTGACTCTCTAGCACTATGTTAGTAAGATAAACCCCACTGTGGTAAGGCACTGCTGTTTGCCTGTGGAGCAAACAAGTTGAAGCAATCTGAATATTTCTTTTGGAGATAATTAAAACATCCTTGTTATTTTTTTTTTACTGAGAGTACAGACAGATAATTGGTACCAGGAATCTAAAACACGAATATGAAACCTATAATCCAGGGCAAGACTGGATTTTTTTGTATCACTCTGTGGCTCTGTAGCCTTCTTATTTAGGGTGGGGAGAATAGGTAATATTAGTGTGTTGTTGTTTTTTTTTTTTTATTTTTTCCCTCCCCTATTCACTTTGCAGTAAAACTGGGTTACACTGTGTTTATTTGGAGTATCTGGAAACAGGTTGTAAAAATTTCCTCTGCCTGAAATTTTCTCATCTAAGTGGAAGACAGTCCTCTTTTTTTTTTTTTTGCCTTTTGGTTTTAAAGCTTATTCCTTTTAAATTATCTATTGTCTACCTTCTCCCCCATTCGGAAGAAATTCTCCAGTTTGTATTTCTGTATTTAGGATATTTCTGCT
>NW_020884893.1:3242517-3274507 GCF_003945725.1 Corapipo altera | reverse complement strand
TTTTTTTTTTTTTTGCCTTTTGGATTTGAAGCTTATTCCTTTTAAATTATCTATTGTCTACCTTCCCCCCATTAGGAAGAAATTCTCCAGTTTGTATTTCTGTATTTAGGATATTTCTGCTGGCAAAAAGAGCAAAACTTCCACTTGTGCTCAGTGGGAGCAACATCAGGCCCAGATTCTGACTGTAAATACTTTTAAAGAAGCATTGGTCTCTCTCTGTTGTGCTTGTTAATTGAGTGTCTTTATTTTGTAGCTATTCAGCTGCTCTAAGCCACTAAAATCAGCTCCCTCTCTACCCTGTGCAGAGTTAGGGTTGAATAGCAGATATTGGCTGCCTGGGTATTACTTTGCCATGTTCCTGTATATTACAAAATAAGATTTTTAATCAGGGTTTTCACTTTCATTTAAAAAAAAAAATTTATAAATAGTTATCAAGTAAAATTTACTTTGTTTAAACTTATATGTGTACATGTTTAGGTGCTCATTTGGTTTTGATCCATAACTTTCAAGGTGTTTACGTCTTCAGTGTATCTTCTAAAACTCTGCTACTTGTTTAAAAAACAAAAATAAGGGGAGGGAAAGTAGCTGAAGTATCCAGAAGAAAAAACACAGAGTGATGAGGCAGGAAGGGAAATGAAGCTGCACTCACCACTGTAGTGAGTAGAATCCAAATGGTAAAGTTTTCTGCTCAGCTATGCAGGTATTGCCCATTCTTATAAGCTGCAGTTTTTTTGGCTGTTGGGAGCCCCTGTGATCATGTTACCAGGCTTCCTGTACAACCTGGGGATAGAGTTTCAGCAAGTGATTCCTGTGCCCAGCCCAGCAATGCTGTTCCTGCAGTCCCTGGCAGGCACCCATCTCCCCTGTGCATCCCGTCTGCTCTGGCTGCTATCAAAAGATCCCCTTCAACATATAACTTTTAGTAAATAGAGTAATAGTTAATATTGAAAGCAAGTAGCAGATGTTGCCTGGTTTAGGGTATGTTTTTCAATATCTGCTTGTTTCCTTGTGATCAACTGTCATTTCTATACCTGATTATTTCAGTTCTAAGAAGTTCTGTTTAACTCAAGCAGCTTCTTCACCATTGTGTGCACTGACTTATCTTCCTCTTTGAAGAAGGCCTGTTTGTTTGACCACAATATTTTCCATTCTTCTTTTTCTTTGCATTTTTTTCCCCTTACCCCTGTGGAATGATCTTTGTTGTACAGCAAAGATAGTGCTATTGTCATATCTGGAATTGAAAGAAGCCTTTGAACTGTGGCCAGAGTCAGACCACGGTGGAAAAAGATGCTTCTCCAAAACAATATAACTGGCAAATCTCTGAGTAGATTTATAGTGTGATCTTGCCATAATATGAGAACGCACTAACCTCCTACTGAACTCAGGGAGAGGAAATGACTAATGCAAGGAGATAGCTGATACAGTATTTATATTGGACAAAAAATCTAAACTATCCTAAGCCAGTTCTGCAGCACGGGAAGTGGAGTCTTTATTCAGTTTCCTACAGAGATGTTGTTAGACACTCTTTAATCAAATAATTTCATAGATAAACCTTTACCTTTGGCTACTGCCAAAAGCGTTGTGTTTTATTTAAGCAGATTCTACTTGTTTTGGTAGAGTGACACATTTTCCTCTGGGGATGTGGGATGTGTGTCTGTCGGTACATGAAGGCTGGATGTTTCAGGACATTGAAAACCATGGTTAGGATTGATTATAAGAATCTTCCTTGTGACTATCTCTGTGAGCTTGGCAAAAATGGTCAGTAAAGAAACCTTGTTATCCTTAATTTGCCCAACAAAGATACTACTTTTCTTCCCACGTTTAGTTTCAACATCAAGTGCTGCTTTTATTTTTTCCCCTGTGGATATAAACCTCTATTTTACCACAGGACATGAGGGTTTTATTTGCTGACTCAAACTATTTGTGTATGAGCACCTCCACCACTAGTTTCTGTAATGATGGAACAAACTGACCCATCTGTTAGTGAGAGAATGAAGTGTCCGCTATTCTTTCCTTTCATTTCTTTTTTTCCTGAAGTACTTTGCCCTCTTCATTCACAACTGTCTATTGCAGACCTTTCTGGGCTTTTTGGTTTTGCGTGTTCACTTTGTTTTCTTCCTATCCCTGGTGGCTATCTTAGTTTACAGAGCAGTTTGTTCCTTACTCATTGTTTTGTCTCCTTTGAGGAAATTGCCAGCATTTCCATTAGGTTGTAATACTAATGCCTGTGGCCTCCTTAGGTATCTGCCTGGTTAGAAGGGATTTTTTAATTTGTGGTAATGTAAATATGCTTTGCTTGCAGCCTATAAATTGCTTGTATCAGATAAGGCAGGCAGCCACCTGACCTTTCTGTGGTAAGCAGAAGCTTTAATTTTGCTTATACCATGTAATGTAACAGAGGGGGTAAATTAGAGTGATTTTTGCTCTGTTAAGTTTCATGCATCTGTTTTATTGTTTCAGGTGAGCATGAAATACATTTTCAAGGTGAGGGCTAGAGGTTATTCTGAGGCCACACACAGTCAGGATTGAGAGGTGTCTGTGTGGAGATGCCGTGTGACTGATTAAAAAGCTGATCCTCCTTGTCTAAACGTTAATTCCTGCTGCAAGTAACTGAGTTGGAATTGAATAAGCATCTCCTTTTAGCCCCTAGACAAGATGCAGAGCCAGGTGGACCTCCAGCCTGACCCAGTACAGACATTTCTTTGACTGTTGTGCTGAGAACTCATCATTAACTTGGTGAGGCCCCTCCAAATCTGCCAGTACTGGCCCAGCTTAGACTGTTCTGTTTCTCATCTGCAGGATGAATCTACAGGAGAGATCACCTTCTATATGAAGGGGGCAGATGTGGTGATGGCTGGAATTGTGCAGTACAACGACTGGCTGGAAGAGGAGGTATGGGGCTGTCCCTCCTGTGCTCGGGGGGTTCCTCATGCGGGGGCTTTTCTCGTTCCAGAAAAACACCTGACAAAGCTTGCTAAAATACCTGTAAGCCAGAAGATCACTGATCTTGGTAATTCATTGGATTATCAGCCAAATATATATGTAATAACAAGGAAGTCAAGTGGCAAGTTCAGCATATTTAGTGCAGAATAAGTCCTGTAAATAAAATGGGTTTAGCTCAAAAACTGATTGACGCTCACTGAATTTGTCTTGGGCTTGATTCTGTGTTTGGATCTATTTTAGACTGAAAGGTCTAATTTCAAAACTACATTTGGCATCTTGGTACTGAGGCATGTTTGTCAGGTTAGTAGTAATGGTAGCACAGAGTTCATAGAATCACAGAATGGTTTGGGTTGGAAGAGACCTTAAAGCCCATGTCATTCCAATCCCCTGCCGTGGGCAGGGACACCTTCCACTAGACCAGGTTGCTCCAAACCCCATCCAACCTGGCCTTGAACACTTCCAGGGATGGGGCATCCTAACAGTAGCTTCAATTGCTGATTTTCTGGTGTTCACAGAAATAATAATAACTTGGTCTTATTTTAAGAGTTGATGGCCAAAAATGTGAAGTCTGCAAATCACAGGCTTTTGTCCTTCTACTTAAGAGACAGAGACAATTAAATCAATGGGATTGTTTTTGCCACCCTAGTATAGCAGAGAGGACATTTTTCTTTCTGATCACTGGCATAGGTTACAAACCATTGCAGATCTCCTTTTTTTTCTTGGGTTTATCATGCACTTTATCAGACATTATAGACTCACTTGAGTTGCTCAAATGGGATGGTTATTTTCTTAACCTGCTATCTTACATTGGCATCTCCACATTGCTGTGCATAAATCATCTTACTGGAGGTGGAGTTTCTGGTTTACAATGTGATCCTTCTTTCCAGTGTGGTAACATGGCTCGGGAAGGCCTGAGGGTTCTTGTCGTAGCCAAGAAGTCTCTGACAGAAGAGCAGTATCAGGACTTTGAAGTAAGTTTTTATTTGTTTTTTTTTTTTCCCTGTGTTTTTAAACAATCACTGAAGTGATTCTCACAGAGCTCTCGTGATAATGCTGCCTCTCATCTCCCTCCTGCTTCTGCTAGAATTGTCATTCGTCAATGTCTTGATGTTCTTTTAATCAAAGTTGCTTTTTAAGTGATATGTATAAAACTTGGATCCCAGCCAGGACCCTCCAAAGCAGTTCCTGAATCCTGCCTTCTAATCTCTTGTGGTTATAAATTCTGCAATCGTTAATAATTTGTTAGACAAGTAGTGTTTGCATTGGGAAATGTGTTGGCTTTTAATTTCCATTTTTATATTCTGACATCCAGGGGAACTACAAGCAGCCTGAATATAACCCATTCAGGCTTCATGGAAACACAGGCTTCATGCATGGGGTTTGCTAGATGGGTCTCTACACACAGCACTTGACCTGCTTATTCCAGGCAGGAGAATGTAAAGGAGAACTGTTTATTTAAATGCAGAGATGTGATAGTGGAAATGCTTAGGATTCTCAGTTGCCATCATTTGTAGATGTGTTAGTTGCAGAACCTTGGTTAGACCCGTGGTGTGAGGGAGTTGCTTCCAGGATTTCTGCAGGTGCCACTCCAGCAGCTGCTGTGCCTTTGTGTGCTCAAGGCCACGCTGTGCACCTGAAAGAACACGGGGACAAAATGGTAACAATGCCCTGAAGTATTTTTATACTGTAACATACGCCTCGTGTTCACCAGCCCTCACAGGTGGCATCTCTGCATCATTGAATGGCCTGGGTTGGAAGGGACCTTAAAGACCATCTCATTCCAACACCCTGCCATGGGCAGGGACACCTCTCCCTAGACAAGGTTGAACACCCGTTATCAGAGGGAGGTTCAGTGGTTGACCCTCATGCTGGTTAGCCCAGTTTGCCACAAAAGCAGAGGGTGACTGTGGCTGTGCCTGCTCTGCCCTCAGGCCCGGTACATCCAGGCGAAGCTGAGCGTGCACGACCGATCCCTGAAGGTGGCCACGGTCATCGAGAGCCTGGAGATGGAGATGGAGCTGCTGTGTCTCACCGGGGTGGAGGATCAGCTGCAGGCCGATGTCAGACCCACGCTGGAGACGCTGAGAAATGCTGGCATTAAGGTCTGCCTAACCCAGTGTTCCTGCTAGCAGGAATGCTTAGACCCTCTGGAGGGCATAGCAGTGTCCTACAGACGGTAAATAAAGGGAGTCTGGGGGCCCTGTCAAGGTAAACACTTCACCAGATGCCCTTTGTGATGGGGCTGGGTGATATGTTTTAAACATCACTTTGGGAACAGAACATGCTGGAAGTAGTAAATGTTGCCTGAACACACGAAAGCATGCCACCTCTTGTGCTTTTCTTCCCCTAACATGCTCTGGCTCCTCCTGCACAGACAGGGAATGTGAAGGCAGGAGGGTGGGGAACTACAGGAGGCTTTTGGGCAATTCCTTCTTTCAGGTAGTTGCATGAGAAAAGGCAGGTTTGGATGTGTTTGGTCTGTGGTGCTGGGGTTGGAACTGTGAATATCCGCATTTTCAGTAGCCACTAGAGGGGAGTCTGAGCCAAGAGAATCAAGGATTGGATTTTTTTTCCCCAGCTTTCTGAGCTCTGGCATCTCAGACACCTAGAGCCTGAGCTATGCTCAGTGGTGAGGGAGCTGCTGTGCTGCCTACCTAGTTTCTCTCTCTGAAAACTTATCAGTCAGATCCCAGACTACAAGAGGAAAAAAAAAAGGATTAAACATTCAGATTTGGGCAAGAAAAGTAGGTTCTGATTGGGGTTTCTCTGCTTTAAGTAGCAAAGTGAGCAAAAACCTCAAGCCATGCTGTGAATCAAAAGCAGGGCTGTGTGTTTGGGATTTAGGTAGGAAGTGGAATTCAAGGCTTGGGACAGACTTATAAAAGTGCTTTCTGTTTGGAGCCATCCCTGTAAACAGCAGAGACTTCAGCAGAGAAGTGAGACCAGAGGAATTGGACAGAATTCCTTAGTGATGTTGTGGGTTTATCCCCCCACAGTATAGTCCTGGACCGTCATTCCAAAGTGTTTTCCTTTCCTCACTGTGGCTGTTGGGGTGTGGAACATGTGTCATCACACCGTGAGCACAGCTCTGCTGAGCACTCCTTGCACTGGAATGTTCATCAGGGCCTTGCACGCGAGAAATAAATCAAGAGTGAGGGGGGTCTTGCAATTCATGACAGGGACCATCTTGTTAAGATCAGATCTCTTTCCAACCTCAAATTATAATAAGCAAGTCTTTGTGTGTTTTTTATTTTGGTTTTTTTTTCTTGACTTTTTTTTCTCATTAAATATTATTGAGCAGTGTCTTGAAAGATTAAAAACTAGTTGAAAAAAAACAAAACAAACTGATACATTTACACTGTTGAAGGAATTCCCAGCCAGATTATAACATGGTATTGCTGCTGACATTGCATTCTAATTCCGCCCCCCCTTCACCAGCACAAAATAAAAGGAGCAGTGTATATTTAAAAAAAAAAACAAACCAAAAAAACCCCAAACCTAAAAAAACCCCAAACCTCAAGTAACTTAGTGTGTTCCAGCCGTACACATCAGCAGTGAGCTAATCCCAGTTGCATCATCCACATTTCAGGCAGGGCCAGGAGGGATCTTTCTGCAGCAGGGCCCGCTTGAGAAATGGCTGGGGAGGGACATGTTAACACACACATACACGTTTTTTTAGCTTGTATTTTGTGGGTTTATCAGCAGAATCTTGAAATATTGCAGGTGGGAAAAATGTTATATGTAGTTTGTAACTTCCTTTGCAGTTCAGCCTCTTTAAAAGCTTTGCTTTCTTTCATGTGTGAGAATTTTCTTGTGTGTTTTAAGATAGGGGGTTTTTTAGGAGAATAATTTGTATGTGTATTTTAACAGTCCTTTCATATGCCTGAACTGGCAAGTGGTACTTGTCGATGTCCTGCAGACGTGGTTGTTCAATTTGTATCTAATACACTAAATATTTGGATTTTAGGTGTGGATGCTGACAGGGGATAAGTTAGAGACAGCCACGTGTACAGCCAAGAACGCACATTTGGTGACACGGACACAGGACATCCATATATTCAGACTAGTGAGTAACACCCACGTACCCCTCTCACAAGATTTGTTTGGGGCCCGAATTCGGGACAGGAGGAATGCTGAGATCACAACTGTTTTCCAGCAGGATGTTTTTATTCTTTTGACCTGGCTTTCTATCCTCTGAGTTTTTGTTTCTGTGACGGTGTGCTTTGACTCCCTCAGTGTGCTGCCTGTCCTGTCTGTGTTACTTTTGCTCCCTCCGAGACTTTTTGGTTTTCTTAACCCCAATGAGGCAAACCTTCCCCAGTTCCCATCCTTTTCCCCAGGTGACCAACCGTGGGGAAGCCCACCTGGAGCTGAACGCCTTCCGCAGGAAACACGACTGCGCCCTCGTGATCTCGGGGGACTCCCTGGAGGTAGGCTCCGAACCGGGAACAGCCCCAGAGCTCTGTGGCTGGAGGAAACCTTCCTGCACAGCCATCAGTGACGCCTCTGGTCTCTAAATTAGGTGTGTCTGAAGTACTACGAGTACGAGTTCATGGAGCTGGCCTGCCAGTGCCCCGCCGTCGTGTGCTGCCGCTGCGCCCCGACACAGAAGGCCCAGATCGTGCGGCTGCTCCAGGAGAGGACTGGAAAACTCACCTGTGCAGTAGGTAAGGGACTGGTTAGGGAGCATTGGCCACGTAGAATGGTGTCTGCTATCTCTTGGTGCAGCCTCACCTTGAATATTGTGGCAGTTTTGGGCACTGCAGTATAAGGAAGATATGAAGCCATTAGAGAGCATCCAGAGGAGCACAACGAAGATGGGAAGGGCCTTGAGGACTTGTGAGGAGCGGCTGAGGGCACTTGGTGTGTTCAGCTGGAGAAGAGGAGACTGAGGGGAGACTTCATTGCAGTTCCACCTTCCTTGGGAGGGGAAGAGAAGGGGCAGGCACTGAGCTCTGCTCTGTGGGGACCAGGGACAGGACCCCAGGGAATGGCCTGGAGTTGTCAGGGGAGATTTAGAGTGGGTATTAGAAAAAGATTCTTTCCCCACAGGGTGGTTGGCACTGAACAGGCTCCCCAGGGCAGTGGGCACAGCCCCAAGGCTACCAGAGCTCAAGGAGCATTTGGATAATCCTCTGGGGCACAGGGTGTGACTCTTGGGGATGGTCCTGTGCAGGGCTGAGGGATCATGAAGGGCCTGGACTCAATGATCATTATGAGTCACTTCCAAGTCAGCATATTGTGTGATTCTTTTGAGTGAACAGTCCTACATCATCTCATATCACCTGGAAATGCTGGTTTAGGGAGCAGTGTTTTTGTGGGATGATTGCGAAGATGAAGTTTTTTCATATGGAAACTTCAATGACTGGCTACTCATGAATATTTCCTGTGGTATATTTGTAAAACAGAGCTTGAACTTGACCACGTAAAGTGCCACCTTTAATCTGTGAGCTTTATTTCAGCACTGTAGGTATAATGGTACACCTACAAGTTAGATTAATTGATCAGTGACCTGTGAGTCTGTTAAAACAATTAAGAACTGAAATTCCTGATTTTTATTTAAAATCCTGCTTTTGTGGATAGGGTTCAATGTTTCTTGTAATAATATGGTCTGGTGCAGATGCCTTTGGTAGGATTGCAAGTTGCCCTTATTGCTTAACTCCCAATGTTGCTTGTGCTCTGTCCTGCAGGTGATGGAGGGAATGATGTTAGCATGATTCAGGAGGCTGACTGTGGGGTTGGAGTTGAAGGAAAGGTGAGATTACCTCATGTTTAATAAGAATTCCTATGGCTGGTTTGCAAGTAACTCTTAAATGAATCCTCAGAAATCTGTGCAAGAAAGTGCACAAGCTCCCACAAGAATAATCATCAGAACAATAGCCTTACCATGAAAAATAATTTGGCTGTAAAGGAGACTACTGTTCAAGGGAGTTCAAATTCATTATTTGGTTCTTGGCAGAATCCCTGCATTTGGGCCATCATGGTTAGTTTTGGGGGTTTTAATCATGCCTAGATACTCTAAATGCTGTAGTTATAATTACACTGATAGCATATACCCTACACATACAATTAGAACCTGTTTAGGATACAAACTCTGGGTTAGAACTCTGGCTCCCGCATGTGGAGCTGCCTGGAGCGACGGGACAGGATTTGGCGGCAGTGACAGACTCTGCAGTGAGCCAAAACATTCACACTGAGTGAACTTTTGAGACTGAAAATTTGTGTTCAGAACTAACTCGATATCAGTGTCACGTTAACATACATGTTGTGAGTCATAATTCAGAGGGTTGCTTAAAATTGGAGGCCAAGGTTCAAATGGGAATTCTCATAGTTTTGCTTTTCGCTTAAAAACCACGGTGGAAGGCAGAAGTGCTGAGGTAATACTCTCCCTCACCTAATGTATTGCAAATATTCTTGGAAATTCTGTCAATAACTAAATAATAATACAGTGTTGCTGTGTTTCCAGTAATGAAATGATCTCACTGTGCTTTTACTTGCTGTTGTTCACAGGAAGGAAAGCAGGCATCACTCGCAGCCGATTTCTCTATCACTCAGTTTAAACATCTGGGTCGTTTGCTGATGGTGCATGGAAGGAACAGCTACAAGAGATCTGCAGCCCTCAGTCAGTTTGTGATCCACAGGAGCCTGTGCATCAGCACAATGCAGGTGAATGGACTGCCATGAGGGTTTTTCCAAAGAAGGGATGAAAAAAGCCAAATGCTAAAGTAAAGGTCCAGTGTGTTTCGTTTTGGATGGACCTATTTGTCCTGAAAATTTTCTATAGGTTGGAACTTAGGTTGTAACTTTGGTATGAAAACATGGTATCAGTAACTTCTCCAAAACTGGACAAACAATATTATACCTTAGAAAACAGTGGTGTGTGCAGAGTGTCATCGCTGTTCTTTGGTAGTGCTTGGAAATGCTCAAAATCAGAAGCAGGGAAATGCTCTCAAGGCTTCTGCTGAGTAAGTGCATTTGTTTTCCAGGTGTGTTTTAACTTTGGGCTCTCACTGTTTGAAGGCCTTAGTTTTGATTTGGAATTCACACCTGTGCAGAGCCTCACTGCAACAAAAATGCAATTGCCAGTTGGCAGGGAGAGTTGAAAGAGATTTTAAAGAGTTTATGAGCCAAATTCTGTTCTTAGCTGTGGTGACTTGAATGGAAGTTACAGTTAAGGACAGAGGTTACTCTTTGGAAGGTGCTATTTCCACACCACAGTGCACTGATACATTCCTTAAAAATTCTGACATTCCTTAAAAATTGTAAGTATTTTTTTGAGTGAATTACTTGATATGTTGGAGAAAGCTGGTTCTGCTCTCTTTGCTTTTTAGGATAAATGCCTTGGAGAGGGATGCACAGAGATAGAAAGTTCAAACTCAGAGGACAGTCTAGCTAAAAAAAAAAAGAACAGAAAACAAACCTGTAACTTCTGCAAAAAAAAATAAAATCTTGAACTCTTTGGAGTTTTGTATTAATGAGTGTTCACCCTTTTTTACATTGGGAAAGTATCATCCAGGCATAAATAAGGATGTACCTGTCCTTCACAGCATCTGAATGGCTTTGATTGAACCAGTGGACTTTGGAGGAAACTCTTTATGTTCTTTTCTGTGGAATTACATTACAAAAAGGTTTCTAGAACAGCTCTCCAGTGTTTGCTGTTAAATATAACTTCCATCCAAGATTTGCCTAGGAATAAAAAGGGTTGACATTACATTAGTCTGTCTTCCTTTCAGGAATTTGGAGAACCCACTGCAAGTATGTTCCAGTTTGAACAGAGTGTATTTTTAAGCTGTTACTTTTACTGCAATATCGTAGTACTTAAAAATCTCATTTCTTTTCTAGGCTGTTTTCTCATCAGTATTTTACTTTGCTTCAGTTCCTCTCTACCAAGGCTTCCTCATCATTGGGTAAGAGTTCACTTTTTTACTAATAGCGAGGAAACCTGTGCACAATGAGTAGATTTGGGCTAATTAACATTGTCCCTCTTCACTCTGTGTTTCACTGCACCACTCCAGGAGATGGATGTGATCCTTGTCCCCTCTCTGCTCCTCTGCTCTGAGCAAATGCAGTGCAGATATTTGTAGAAACCTTTCCAGAAGGTGATTTGTCACATTTGGAACATGTGAAGCAACCCATTCTCCAGGATCTGTTCCCTGGATCCCAGTAAAATGCAGAGGGACAGTTGTTATGGTGTGGTGCCTGCACAGCAGTGAGAGCCAGGGTCCAGCTCCTGACAGTGTCAGAAAGAGGGACAACCCAACCTCTTCAGCAGGAGCAGACAGTTCCTGTCTAAAATATGGGGTTGCAGGTGTAATCCCAGTACGACTTTTTATACTTCTGAGTACTTAATTAAAAAAAAAAAAGGCAAATTCCTCATGTTTGGCTTCTGAGGCAAACAGAATCAAACCTGAACAGAGCAGGTTTTGGGGTGGGGACAGGTCTGTCCTTGGCTCCATTAATAACCCAGTAACACCAGTTGCATCACTTGAAGCAATTACCTGTGTGTGAGTGTTCCTGATCAAAAGTCACACAAAAAGCCAATCCTGCAGCTTTGCCCTACATGCAAAACTCTGCTGTGTTCCCTTTGCAAGTTTTTATAATGTCTACATTATTTGGCACCTAAAGACTGGCATTTTTGTTTGCTCATCTACACTTGAGATAATTTACTTGTCTTCTACTTTCTTCCCAGGTACTCCACAATTTACACAATGTTTCCAGTGTTTTCTCTTGTCCTGGACAAGGATGTTAAATCTGAAGTTGCAATGTTGTACCCAGAGCTCTACAAAGATCTACTTAAGGTGGGGGAGACTCTTGTTTGTCTGTTTTGGCTTAAGGCAAGGTCCCCATCTTGATTTGAAACTCTCTAAATGTGTAAAGTCAAATATATTGTCAAGAGATCCAGAACCTTATCGGGCATTTTCAAGCAAAATTGTTTTAAAGGCAAATTTGAATTAATAGATAGAACCAGATTTCCTGGCAGATACTTATTGAATGCTACATGAAATGCAATTTATTAAAAACGGCTGGGGAAGTAGAAGTTCCATTCTGTGGGAAATTCTAAGGATTTAATATTACCACTTTCTTCCAAAATAAAGGGAAAAGAGAAATTGTCAGGGATTTGGAGCTATCCTGAAGGCAGAAAAAGGAATGAGGGGAAGGGATATGCTCATTTGATGGAGGGGGGGTTTCTGTAGAGGTTCCTCCATAGAAATTTACCTTGAGGATCATCTAAAGGCACCTAAAGCTTTGCTTGCTGTGCCATTTTTGTAGCTTTAGCATCAAAGTCATGTCCTTCTCCTTAGACAAAGAAAAGTTCATTTGATGTTTACCATAGAAATATCAGGCAGGTAAACCTTGTCTTAGGTTCCTTTTCATTTTTTATTCTTCCTCCCTGGAAAATGTTTTGAATAACTGGGGTATGCAGCCTGGGAACATCTTTCTTAATTGAAGGAAAGGGTGGACTGAGTCTTCAACATATCCTTTCCCTCAAGGATTTCTGTTAAACAGATACTCTCAGAAGCAAAGCCTGTTTTTCCAGCAGCCTCAATAAGTCTCCATCTGGTTTCACTTGTATGTTGTCTCTTATGTCATAAACCACTAATTCTTCAACCATCCTTAGGCCTGGTCTAAACATAGGGGTTTTTTGTACTGGTATAGCTGTGTTGGCTGGAGATGCTTTTTTAAAAACCTATCTGCCTTCAATATGATGGTGATTTGTGTGTGTCTAGAAAAATAATATCAATATATTCACATATATGTGTGTACACACATCTTATATTTCACAGCACAGTGACTAAACTCCTGAGACATCTTTGCACTGAATTAACTGTGTGTGCAGTGAGGATGAGGCTGTGCTGTGTGAGCAGTTGAGCTTCCATAGTCCCAGGTCTCCTTCGTGCACCCGCAAAAATGAGAATAAAGAGACAGTAACTCAAGGCTGGTTGATTTGTTTTGTTTATTTTTTTTCCCCCAAATCATCTTCAAATTCTGTTTTATTAATTTCTGAGTTGATCTGTAAGTGACTGTTCATAAAAGAAAACCCCAATGGAGCTTTGTCTTCTTTTCCCCCCAGGGACGACCATTGTCATACAAAACGTTTTTAATATGGGTCTTAATAAGCATCTATCAAGGTAAGAAATTAACTTCTGCTTGTGCCTTGAGACGTTTTAATGTGTCTGAATACCTAATTTTTTGTACTGTAGGAAGTTAAGTAAGGCATGAAGTGAATTTCACAAATATCCTTGTGATAATGATTTTTTTTTTTGTCTCAGAAAGTGTCGGTAGCGTTACTAAAGGAAGATATTATCTAAAATCTAATATTGGCAGCAGTTTGTCAATCCTGTTCTAGACAGAGATGTAGGAGTTCAAACTGTCATTGGAACCACCATCCTTTGTAATCTTGTGCAAGTTCCTTTCAGTGCTGTAATTGCTCCAGCAGTAAAGTAGAGCTTAGGGCTCTCCCCTTCTTTTGAAAAATCTCAAATCTAGAGATTTTGTCAAATCTAGAGATTTTGCAGGTTATTGCCAACATGCAAAATACAGCATCTGTAGCTTCTGATTTTACTCAAAACCTGTTTAATGGAAGTGGCAACAGTTCTGGTTGCTTCACAACCATCTGTACTGAAGGGTTAGAGTAGAGCTCAGGTTCTTGATCATATCCCATACACTCTAGTAAGGCTGCTAAAGCAGTTAAGTAAATGCTTTAATTAAAGTGCATTCATTTTCCAAAAGTGAATGTAGTAATGCGGGTATGTGTCTAAGAAGGTCTTTTCTTTAATTTTGTCCTTTTTTTTGTGAAGTAACCTCAAACTTCAAATACTTTCTAAAAGTGTCAATTAGGGAATTGTGGAAAACATGTCAATAACGTGGAGCTAAAAGCTAAAATGGCAATCAATATTTCTTATTTTCCAAAACTCCTTTGTCAACAGGAGTCAGAACAATGGGTCAGAATAAGCAGATAATTGTTATGGATTTCATTGATATTGTCCTCCTCAGCAGGGAGTGAATCCAAAAATATAAAATCTCTGGCTTTATTTTCTGAAATCTATCCACAACAGGGATCATGGTCTCCTGGTGCTGAATAACACAGTGGCAAAGCCAAGGCATTGATAGAACACTCACAAGTGGTGGACAGCTAAAGCCAGAGGGTGATGCATGGAGGGAAAGATTCCTCCTTGAGCTAAGACCACTATCTGGTTACAGTGTTTGGTTAAAGTGACTTCACTTGTGAAGTGCTTGATAACCAGAAAACAGCAGGCCAAACAATTGAGCTGGTTGCTAGCAGAGATGAGCCTGACCAAAAACTTGAGCAGTCCTAAATTTTGGAAAGTTCACAGCTGGATTTGAACTTTGTGGCTCGAGCTCTAGTCACTTGCAGGTTTTCCCTTCCCCGTGTGATGGATGTTGGTGTGGATTACTCATGCTGCTAACATGAGTTATTTGTGCAGGTGGCCATGCAGGGCTGTGAGTGTTCCAGAATGGGAGCACGAACAATGCCTCATTAACAGAGCTTTCATGTGTGCTCCTTTTGGGGGGGAAGTGTAAAGGGGAGAGATCTTGGTCCAACTAGTGCAAAGAGAGGCTCACTTGTATCCAGTGAGCTTTTCAGCACCTAGCTTACATCTTGGCACTGAGGCAATGCAGTAGGGTTTAGAAGTATTTGATATATTTTAGCTTCTGAGTAGTGACCAACTGCTTTTCTGGGAGGATAGAGTTTCCTGATGTTAGAGATCTCCAGTTGCCAAAGCAGAGTGTATTAATTTCCTATCTACATATGTCTATGAATATGAGAGACTGACATAAAAGTTTTGGTACCTCTGCTGTAACTTTTCCCTGTCTTCTCATCAGTTCTTTCTCCTAAATAGTAACTGATTTGTTGTCATTACATTCTTCAGGTTTCATGAAAAACACTCTCAAGATATGATTATGTTTCAGCCTTTCCAAGACCTAACAGTGGGGTTTAGAGCTTAGCCTGGTGTTTGACTCAAATCCTGAAACATTCCCTTCCCTTGCAGGTAGCATCATCATGTATGGAGCACTGCTCCTCTTTGAATCCGAGTTTGTCCACATTGTTGCCATTTCCTTCACGTCCTTGATTCTCACCGAGTTACTGATGGTGGCCCTGACGATCCAGACGTGGCACTGGCTCATGATAGTGGCTGAGCTGCTCAGTCTCTCCTGCTACATAGCTTCCCTGGTCTTCTTACACGAGTTTATTGGTAAGTTTAACAGCTTCCCTCCGATTAGTTCATGGTCTGGGTAGGAACAGGACTGTGAAGAGCTGAATTGAGCAACAGGTTGTTGATGGAGCCAACAAATAGGTACAATGATGGTGGTATTATGATAAGTTCTGTGTGATTTGAAGGCACTTGGAAGACATTTTATGGTTCTTTCCATAGCAAAATGCTAGGGGGGGGTAAAGGTGGTCAGCAGACTGCTGCCCAGCAAATCTCATCCATCCTTTGAGCTCCACCACATATCAACTGTCTCATGTACCAGTGATCTTTATTTCCATTTGGGAACTGAAGTTGAGGTTACAGATTGAAGCCTCTGCTGTTGGATTGAAAGATTTAGTCTTTTAAACTGGGTGAAAAAGCTACCTTCTAAAATGTACCTTCTTTAATCTGTTCATTGGGGCCCTTCTCTTATGGGGTTTGGTTGTTGTTGATTTTTTGGTTGTCTGAAACAGAGCTAATCCTTTTCCCTGGCTAGAGGAAAAAAGGTGAGGAATTCCAGATTCTCCCAATAACTGTCTAGTTGCAAATATCAGGCCCACAGGGCTTGTTCCAGTGTTCCTTCAGGAACCACAAGATGTCACTACTTCTTCCGTAAAGCTCTTCCCTAACTCTGAAGGCAGCCAGCATAACTTCCCAATGGGCTGGATTTGCCTCTCTTGGATTTGGTTATACCACCTCCATTTTGAACGAGGCTTTGACTATTTTTGCAGAGATTCTGAGGTATTCTGAGTCAGGAGATGTGTTTGCTGGGCTACCAGCCAAGTAGCAGAGGCCAGCTCCCAGACAAGGAGTCCTTAGCACTGCCAGGAGATGGATGGGCCTGTTTCAGGTGGGGTATGTGAGGGCAGTTACCCATGAGGAGTCACATCCCTTTCAGCCCTTTGCACCCTCTGCACTTCATGTTTCTGCATCTTTTGTGGAAAACAAGGGCAGGAGAGTGAGGAAACAGACATCATATGAGCTTTAAACTTGAGTGTGGAGGTGAGGTATTTTTGAGAAAAATCAGAATGGCCTGGGTTGGAAGGGATGTTAAAGATTATCTAGTTCCAACCCTCTGCCACAGGCAGAAATAAGTGTTGGTAGATCCTTTTCTGCACCTCTTCCCAGAATGAACTTCCCATCTTGGCTGACTTTGTGCTCTTTTCCTTATGCAGATGTTTACTTCATTGCGACTTTGTCATTCTTGTGGAAGGTCACCGTCATCACTCTGGTGAGCTGCCTTCCCCTCTACGTCCTCAAGTACCTGAGGAGAAGGTTTTCTCCCCCAAGCTACTCGAAGCTTACATCCTAGGGCTGTTCTCCCTGCACACCAGAGACAGACATTGCCCATGGCTGAGAGACAAAACCCTGTAGTTGTTCCTATAACGAGTCCATCCGATATTTGCATCTGGATCGTGTGGTAATCTCTGTTACCTGCTGCTTTATTGAAAAAGACTCCACAACTGCCGTGAACAGAAACCTGACAATAAAAGGGAGTGTTCTGAGAGTGGAGGCACTTGTTAGTTCATCCAGTTCTTGTCACTTTTGTTCCACTTAACTGGGGTCAAATGCATGTAACTGAGATGGCGATGGGTTTCTCTTGCATGGTTAAAAGTCTGTGAAAGCTGCTAACTGACCTTGGGATTTACATTTGGCAATTTTTAAGTGACTTTTTTTAAGTCTCTGTGCTGTTCTTTGCATTGTGTTATGTTGTTTTATATTGTTTGTCTTCTTGATTTAAGTAGTTACATTCTTTTTACGTCTTGGAAATCCCTTAATGTAGGTGATGCACTGTACTGCTGACAGCTGATCCCTGATTTATGGCATGCTGTTTCCAGAACGGGGCTCCAGCATGTCGGATCTACACACACATGAGAATCTGAGCCTGGTTGAGATTTTCCTTCAGTTGAAATGTGGTCACCCCAGTGATTTTGGAGGTATCCAGCCATTGATAAATGATAGTCCAAGATGAGGAAACTCAGTTTTGTTTAGCTTTTGTGCTTCCTGTTAAAAGGAGCTGGTGACATAATAGCTTTACTCTGTATTTATTTGTGTAGGGGAAAATTATCTAAACTAAAGCAAATCCTCTTTGGAACAGAAATTTGCAGTTGATCATACTTGAAATGTGTCGACAACGTGAGAAGAGACTCGTACTGTTCTGCAGACAATGTGGCAGACGTGTCTTGAATCCTTGGAGACTGAAAGGAGAGGTCACAGAGCTGCTACTCCTCACAGCTACACGAAATCTGTTTCCTGTTAGGGTGAAACTCTGAGGATGAGCTGCAAATAAGCTGAGCCACTCCTAGGTGGGTGTTGTTAATGACATACTCCCTGCAGAGAGGCAGTTTTTGGAACCTTGCACTTGCTTTGCTCTGAAAACCAAACTTGAATCACAGGAGTGGGTTCATACAAAGGCGTTGGGCTCGTGTGCAGAGCAAATTCATGTATTTGTAACTTTCAGAAATTAAACTCAATGAGTTCTGGTGTTATGATTAACTTTGGCCGACATTATAATATCATGAGGAGAGCAAGACATGCTTGGGCTTCTCAGGAGAAGGACGGAGAGTTACAAGAACCTTTTAGGGTTGTGTTTATGCATCAAACATGGATGAGCTTTTAGTGGCAGCCATCCTCATCTAAAGGCTGTTTAGTCTGGGCTAAATTAGTTGCTTGCTGTCTTGTTCCCACATCACAAAAACCATGGTTGGAGCTGGCACTGCTTGGCGCCGTTGGGAGTCGGTTGCACGGGAGAGGCAGAGCCCAGAGCTGAGCTCCCTTCTCCAATCTCAAGGCACAGCACAGAGGTCTCACTTCTCCAGTCACAAGGAAACCCTTCCAGGGCAGGGCCACTGTGTTGCTGTGAGGTGCAGAAGCTCCCTGGTCATCTCTGTGCCATGTTGAACCTCTTTAAAGGGCTGCCAGCTTCTGCTGCCATTGCTACAGGCATTCACTGTCTCAAGCTGCACAGTGCTGCATTAAAAGGTCTGATGTGAAAATTGGTGGAAAATGGGAATGTTGTTCTAAAAGAGTCTGTGTTGGCCCATAATGGTGTGTCTTGAATTTGCAGATCTAAGATAGCTGTGGCTTGTGTGGTTGATGTGTGGCAGTTGCTCCAGGGAATGTTTTGCACAACCTGACCTGCCCTCCTTGCTCTTAGCTCCTATGAATAAATATCAAAGGGCAGGGGAAGCAAGTTCCAGAAGTTTTAGAAAAAATTGGATGTGTTTCATAATGCACGTGGCTTGGGGTGAGAGGAAGGTGCAAGTCTGTATGAGCTTGTTGTTTCATGTGGGGGAAACCCTCTTGATTTAGAAAAGTAGTTTTCAAAATCCTTCAGGAATAGGGACAGAGAATACTTTTTAACACACTGATTTTTCTTGTGTGCCAGTCTTCCAGTTAGGCTCTGGACTGAAGTCCTTATAGATAGCAACTTCAGAAACACCCTGCTGGCTAAGAAAAGCTAATTCTTGGTATTCACCTTTTCATAATATTTTGAAAATTTGCTTTTTTCCCTTCTCCTCTAATATCTTTATCTTAAAAGTAGTAATAATATACATTTCTACTTATTTGATTCTCAAGTTCATGTTGGGAAAAGCCCTAGAAGTCCAGCATTCCCAGTGATTTGTGTTGTGAAGGAAAAGCAGTGCCTGAACAGCCCATCTGGGGGAGTTGGGCCTTAACAGCCTTTTGTGAATTATCCCACTTTGCCAAAAAGATCCTTAACGTTGTCTTTATTTTTACTTGCTACAGCTCCTGGGTAATGTCAGCCCTGCTGCTGTTCTGGAGTCCCCAGGCAGCATTTCACAGAATCACAAAATCACAGAATGGTTTTGGTTGGGAGGGACTTTAAAGCTCATCCAGTCCCACCCCTTGCCATGAGCAGGGAGCCCAGGTTGCTCCAAGCCCCGTCCAACCTGGCCTTGGACACTTCCAGGGATGGGGCAGCCACAGCTTCTCTGGGCAACCTGTGCCAGGGCCTCCCCACCCTCACAGGGAACAATTTCTTCCTAACATTCAGTCTAATTTAAGTAGGTTTAAGTACAAGAACCAAGGATTTCTTTTGGCCTAATGTGTGACTGAGCAGTCCAGTCCCTGTGGCTGTTGGTGAACACCCTCAGCACCCGTCGGTGTCGAGCCCTGTCCCTTCTCACGTGTGTTAGTGGTCAAACATCCTGCAGCAACAACAGTGCCATGCTACTGTGTGTAAATATTTGAGATGTGTATATGGTAGAATTCACTGTTTCCTGAAGTCAATACAGTTTACACTGAGTGGACCATATTTGCAAACTATTAGCTCACACGAAGAAAGGGAGTGAATTGTAATTTCATTTGTATTTATTGAATCATAACTTTAATAACACACATTTAGTGGAATTGATAATGATCCATAGCTGTGTTTTGGGGTGCAGATTATGTTCCTTTGCAGCTCGTGTTTTTGCACAAGGTTGTAAATCCAGGAAGTAATTGCTGTCTGGATACACACTGAATTTTTAAAAGCAATCCAAAAACTAAAACTGCCATCTAAGAAACAGCAGGAAAGAGGAATGCTTCTATTTTTCAAGTTTAGCACTTTATGTTTGCAATCTATTTCTCTTAAGTTATTTAAAAATGTTTTTAAAAGCAAAGTTTAATACGTATGTTCATATTTACTGTACATTGGAATAAATGGATTATCTTCTGGAAATTTAATCTTTTCCTCTAGTAGGCTCATAATTTGTACTTTTTGAGAGTGAAGCATTGTTTTCTTCTGTATAGTATCTGGTTTGTTCTTAGTGTTCTTAGTGTTCTTACTATTCCTTTATTTGTCTGTTTATGTAGCAGTTCATATCTAACTCTTGTGCTTTGGGACTGTGCTCCAGGTGATGTTGTAGGGTTGGGTGTGTGTTCCCCACTGTGTGCTCCTGCTTCCCATGGCTCCAGGTGATGCTGTAGGGTTGGGTGTGTGTCCTCCCTTGCGCTCCTGCTTCCCTGCTGTAGGGAAGCCAGTGCTCTGTGCTGAGCTGCCGTGGTGGTGAGTTAATGTGTAGGTTTTCTGACACAAACTGTTTTCTTCTTGCCTTTCTGCAGTAATTCCACGTGTCACAACCCTCTTCATCCCTTTTTTTCCCCCTTTATCTCTGCATTTGTTTCCTCCATAGAACTGGTCCTGTTCATCTGTGCAAACATTCATTTCACTCAGCTCAAGGCACAATGGAAACACAATGTTCTTTATTCAGCAGCAGCAGCTTAAATCTGTGCAGGGTCTTATCAGAAGTGGGCTGAGGAGCGATGAGTGACATCCCTGGTGTCCGTTTGGGGTTGAGAACTGTGTGCTGAGGGTTGTAGCTGTGGCTGGGCCAAACTGAGCAGCACCAAAGGTGTTTCTCTGTGGTCTCCTGAGCTCTCACAGTGAAACGCTGGCACAGCCTCCCTTGTCCTCTGTAGTTGCTGGGGGGAGTTTTGCTGTAGTTGAACTGGGCTTGTCAGGGAGCCCCAGAGAGCCAGGTGTGTGAATCCCTGAAGCTGCTCTTTTGGCTTCAGCTGTTGAAGAAAGCTGCTGCAGCCTCTGATGCATCATAAATCCCTGGTTTGCAGAGTAGTGCCCTGAACCAAGGATGGGGGCTCACCGTCCCAAGGTCTGTGCAGGGAACTGTTCCCATGGGATTGGGTTCATTTCCACAATTGCTGGGGCCAGTCCAGTGCCCACTTCAGCATGAGCTGGATGGGCTCTTTTATTTATTATTAGTTATTTATAAGTATTATACTTATTATATACTTATTTCATAAGTATTAAACTATTATTTGCATGAGATCCTGGGTTTCACAGCTTTGCCAATATGGTCCATTTATATTGCCTACGACAACTTGTGTACTTATATGCCTTTGAGAACATTTTTAATTGTTAAAATTGTTTAAAAAAATCAATGTTAATTTAATTTTTAATGGGGAAATGGATTCTGGTGTCAAAATGGTATTTACTGTGATGCCAATGTTTTGTACCTGTCATCTAGTTAAACAACGTGTAAATACTCTTGAGTCAAGAGAAATATGAATGCCAATTATTTATTGTTCTGTGGAGTTATATGTTGCAGATGTGTAAGAACTTAAAAGGGAATGTTGTAAAACAAGGTGGAAAAATAAATTTTATGCAACTTCTTTACTTCATCCATGTATGATGCACCTGGTTAGCCGTGGCATGATCAGTCCCAGATGTGTGCAGATGGAATTGTCAAGATGTAGGGCAAGTTACATTTAATTTGTTTGTGTGGGAAATGCATATCCAAGGCACGATCAGTGTTTTGTGCTGATCAGCGTAGAGCTGCTTCCTTACATTCAGATTTCTAAGAGTCTTAAGAGGGTCGTTCCTGCTGGTACCCACTGCTGTGAGTTAGGAGAAAGTCTTTCATTTGAAACACAGATATTTGCAGCTCTTGGAACAGCAATGATGCAATAGGAACAGCTATTTTTGGAATGTTCTCATCACTTGAACATTTGATTAAGTGACTGGCTCGACACAAGAGCAGTCCCAGGGCCAGGGCTGGCTGCCCCAACACGGGGTCAGAAATGGGGGAGAGGCAGGAGTTTAACACGGAATATTGTCCACTGGGGAAGTGTCCATAATGTTGATTACGAACACAGTACAACAGTTTTCTACCAAAAATGTGATAGAGCCATAAACACTTAAAAAAAAAAAAGAAAATTAAAAATGGAATTGGGTAAAGTAAATCTCTAACTTGGGAGATTATTTAATGAAAGCAGTGATAAACTCTCCCTCAGATCATTAAACATCTATAAAAGTGTTTATTTTAGATTCCATTGGACACAGATGCCCTTTTTCATGATTAACTTTTTTTTTGTATAAAATAGTTAATGCAAATATTAAATAAACAATTTTTGTGATGTTTGCACACATCAAATGAATGGTGTAGACTCCAGAAATTACAGGAACAGACTTTGCTCCCAAGTGTTACCAATTTCCCACTCTAAATGGGTTACATAAGCCCTAGTTAGTGGTTCTTTTAATTTATGGATGGTTTCTTTTTAATGGTGAAATGTGTAATTAAAAAAAGCTAGAAATAGTTTTTCTAAACTCACTCTGGAAGGGGAAGGAGAATTTCAGCAATTTTTTTTTTTTTCACCCAAACATTGCATAATAGTAGAAATGTCAAAGATTTCCATGGGGTTTCATTTCATTCTTCATGTGGCTGTGGTCATACAAGAAGTTTGAACGCTGCAGGGGTTGGCAGATTTTTGGAAGAGCACACATCCTGGGATAAGTTTTCAGCCTAGGCTTTACCAGAGGATGCCAGTGCTCTTGTTTTTCAAATTGTGGTTGTATTCTACACAAGTGTGTCATTTTTTTTCTCCCCTTTTTTCTCCTGAAAAAAAGAAGAAGGAATAGGTGCTGGCTGTAATTGGGTGTCTGACTCTGGCCCTGTGCCTGACGTGTTGTATGGAGCTGTACAGAGGTTTTCCTGCACCATAAACTATTTGGAGAGAAGAAAACTTGGTCGACCTGCTCTGTCTTCACCTCCTGATGGCCCAAGTCATGGCAGCTGCAAACCTACACTGCCCCTTCTCCCCTGCATTCCTGTGGTGTTAAATATTGTTGTGATAAACGTTCACCAGAGAAAGGGAACTGCTCCTGTTCCCCTTTCACAGGTAGGAGATGGGGGCAGAGAGAACCTGTGGTCTGGGCTGTCCCCACAGTCCAGGGCAGAGCATGGAATGCAGAACAAGATTCACGTTTTCATGATTAGACTTTCTCTGCACCATAAGTATTAGAGTCAATCGTGTAGGAAAGTTACTTATTGCACAGAGTATTCAGATGTCTGGTTTTAAATTAAGAATGTGATTGCAGGTTTCAAAAAACCCTGTCCTTATGATTTGGAGTATTGATAAACCCCAATGCAAGAAATTCACTGGATCCTTCCACCTGGGTCTGCAGATCCACACTCCATCTGGGCTAAATGTTCTGCGACTGCCTGTGGGAGTGGAGAGTTTGAGTGTGAGCAGCAGTTGGCTGCAGAAAAGGCACCACTGCAACTGCACAGGTAATCCAGGGAAAAACTTTGAGTGTGGCACCAGTTCCCAGCAGCACAGAGTCCTGGTCCAGCACCTGCTTAAGACCAGTTTCAGAGCTGGTGCTGTGGCTCCCTTAGGGCATGAGCTGCATTTTCTGGCCTTAAAGCTCTCTGGGTGCTGTGGGGCTCTGTAGGTTACTTGGTGGATCTCTGAATTTTAGCAGCTTGTGATTAAAGTTATAGATGATCAGCATCTTGCAGATCTGGTCCTCAGAAGAATGTCCTTCCCTCTGCTGCTCTTCCTCCCTTCGTGCCCTAAGACCCAACTGTTATTGAGTGAGAGGGTTACAAAAAAGGGGCTTTAAAATCATTGCATTCCCACTTTAAAGCCTCCCACTCTTGGCTTGCTGGAATTGTCCACGTAAGGAAGAATATTGTCTGCTGTTCAGATTCCCTCTCAGAAAGAAGTAGTAACAAGAACAATCTGTGCAAAAGAATTTAGCACATTAAAGATGGGGGTAATAGTCATTCTCATTTGTCCTTTTATGTGAAACAGATTTTATTTTAAATGTACACTCTGAGTAGCTTAACCATATCCAGAAACTTGTTTACCAGGGTAAAAGTAGAACTACCCACAGTATAAATTAAGAGCATGAGAAGAGGTGAGTCGATTGTACCGAGTGATTCTGCTTAGTCAGCTCAGCAGTACCCCCTGAGCACACCTTGGTGGGCACTGGGGAGCAGGTATGTCCTGTGCTCGTGTTTTCAGCAGATTTGCTCACGTGTTTCACATCTGCTCTGCAAAAGCTGTGCTGAGGCGTTACATTTCTGTGCCGTGGGCACGGATCTGTCCTGGGCTGCATCTGCTGGGTTTAGGACGTGTCACATGTACAATGGCAGATTTCACCAACCTGTGGCTTGTCCAAAAGCGAAGCCACTTGCTATTGATCAGGATTCTTATTTAAATTGAGAACAACTCACTTGTCGGTGACACTTTTACATAAAATGCCCTGTATTGGTCTCACTGAAGCACGTTCCCTGTTCCACAGCAACGGTGTAACTGCCGTGGGAAGAAACAGCACTCGGAAATGCTGTGGGAAAGGCAAGGGATGGTGCCCACAGAGGCAGGATCCCTCTGTACCTCTGTAAATTTGAGACTAAGGTTTGGAATAAAAGGCCCATTTGTAAGGATCAGCATTCCCTCTGTCAGACAGTATCTGCCCTCCAGTGCAGTGGGTTCCAGTGAATCACCAGTACAGGCAGAGCCATCCCTGTCACTGCACAGGAAGGTTCCCCATGTGAATTGTCTCTCTTGGGTGGGCCAGGGTGACAGTCTGGGGCAGGGACAGGGACATGGGTTGTGCTTACAATGTTTTTATTGCCTTTGGCTTCAATCTTGTTCCAACAGTTAAAAGACAGGCCCCATTAGGAAACTAATGCTGGCTCCTCTCCTTACCTCTATTTGTCTGTGTCTATGGTAAGTTAAATCCCTGGAGAAGAGAAAGACTGGTTTAAAGCAGGATCTACACTATCATTGTCTGCTGTGAGCTTCTCCAAAGAAGCATTTATCAATTACTGTTTGCAGTGTGGCACAGGAACTCGGACCTTCTCTACCCTGATAGCTGGGCTGTAAAATGAAAAAAACCCCACAGATTCTAAAAGACCAAGGTTAGATGTTATCAATTCCTCATCTATCTCACTTTCTCCAAGTATGTCTCTTTCAGTCTTTGGTATCCATTTGTTTATTTGTCAAGAGGCATTGCTGCCTCTTATCTGGATCCAGATAAATTAGCCAAAGTGACTTTACATTTTAGGCTGAAACTAGTGCCAGAATTTCTCAGGTGATCATCAGTAGACTAAAGTTTGATTCAAAGCTACCCAGTTTTACCTCCAGGAAGTCTCAAGCTTCCTGCTGATCAGATTTTGGTATCTGATCTTTCCTAAGTGAAATCTTTATTTTCAACACTAACCCATAAGGACAAAATCTTTCCCAAATCAGATGGAACATGTGTTGGTATCTCAGTGGAAGACCCATGGCTGCTGTAAATGAACAGGTCACACTCACCCACCCCCTCACACAACCATTTGATTTTGTTCAAATCCGAGTTGAATTCTTGCAAGTCCTCATTACTGAAGTGTGGAACTAATTCTTACAGGTGCCGTGTTCACCATAAATTGCCTTCAGCAGAAAGAAACCTCTTGTATTTCACCTGTGAATGACAACCACTTCCTCCAGCAGCCGAGGTGTCTTTGTGATCTTTCACCATCAGGATTCCGGGCCGGGCAGTGATTTACACGGCTCCCACTCTTCTCTCTTTCAGCTCCTGTTGCCATTCCAGCCCTGAAGAACATAATGCCACAAAGCCTTCACTAAAACCAGAGCCTGGAGGAAATATCAGGTGTTAACATCCAATAAAAAGCTGACACGCTTGAATGAGCTGCAGGGTATGGCCCAAGCAAGGACTGACCTAATGCAGGGTTTTTATGGTGGTGGCAGGTAAGGACTAATTATAGACCCTGGACTCCATCATGAACTGACTTGTCAAGTCAACTTAGTGACTGAAGTGCCTACGGTTCCATGGTGGGGCTCTCTGCCCCTTTGTATAACTGAATGCAGTTACTCCTAAAGAAACTTAGTGAGTAAATCTGAGGTGCTGAAAGAAATACTGCAATAGAAATTACACTGTAGGGAAGGGTTTATATGTGTTGGGGTAAATTAATGACCGGGTTTGGGGCTTTTAGAAAATAAAAAACACAACAAACTTTGTGCACAAATTTACTTTAAAATATATTCTCTTTCAAACACCAGCTATTTTAACTACAGTGTAAATCAGATTTTACAGACCACATATTTCAAGTATGAAGTTCATTAAATGTGTGAAATTCTAGATTAGCTTCCGGGTGTGGCCAGAGCCCCAGTAATGAATTATAAATTCTGTTCAGGATATAATATCAGATTCCCTTACCCTGGCGCTAATATTAAAGGACTAAAACCACCTTTTCAAAACAGTCATAACCTTTCTTTATTATCTTTATTTAGTTTATAAAATGATATAATGAATGACTGCATCAGTGTTTCCATCCTGAACCTAATGCACAGGTGTCTAACTTGATTAATTTGTGGGTTTATTATTAATAAACCAACTTATGTCTTAATGTAACTGAAATTAATGCTATCAATTCATACACACGTTTTTGCCAGTGCCCTGATAGTGGGTGGTAGGCTGTCTTTGGATTCAAGAATCTACTATTCTCTCTGAGTTTGTGTGGAAAAAAAAAATCCCTTGGCTGTTTTCTCCAGCTGAGCCAGGAGTCAACAGGTGTGGGCATTTGAGTGCAGGTAGTCTGTGAGTGTGGTGGGTTTCACAGTCATCTTGGTCTGGATTTGCTCAGTCCTGGACTAACATTCAACTGTGATGTGCTTTCCCTTTCCAAAATCTTTGCAAACATCCCCCAGTCCCCCTGGAGAGGCACTTGCTGCTCTGTGGGATTTGGAGGAAGGTCCATGTTGAGAACTGTGAGGCCGCTGGTGCGTGAACATGTATTTGGGGGGGGTACTGAAGCCACCTCCCGAAAGGAACAGCTGGGGGTAAGGGCTCATCATCTCCTGCAATCAGAAGCATTTCTTCACATTCCTACCTTGGTTTCTTTACAGAAACTCCTTGGAAGGGGAAGGTGACTTGAATAGTTGGGAATAACGATTAATTAATGATGCTGTTCTCATTCCATAAACTTTGTGAGCTGGAAGCAATGTGCAAAAGGGAACAGCTCTTTCCTTGTACTGTTGTAGCAACTGTAATTTAGGGGACAGGATCTCTGTGGTGTGTAGCTTCACTGAACAGAGCAAGCAGGAGAGTAATCCCAATGTTCCCCTGCCCCAGGGATGGGCACAGGACAGAGCAGCTCAAGGGCCGAGCTGGCAGGTGCCTGTGGACCTGCACAACCTGGCCTTGGACAGCATATGTTATTCCTTCCTCTCCCTTTTTCTCCTGCTCTATGCAAAGGGAAGGATGTTCACAAGCCAGTTCTATTCCTATATGACCAATAATGGGAATTTCCAGGGTAGCAACTTTTGATGGGGCTAAAAAATCCAGGGCTAAGTAGAAGAATTGGCATTTCTAACAAATGGCTTTTTGTTGGAGATCTCTTCCCAAAGCAGAATTTTCAATTGTAGATGAAAAGCTAGTTCTCATTTGGGAAAAATTCAAGCAGTTCTAGTTCCAGTCCTGGAGAGCTCTATATGGGTGGATTCCCTGGGCCACGTGGAGCTCATTACAAGATCAGACACTCTGTTTGCAGCTTAACAGAGTGAGTGAATATGTCATTTAGACAAGTGCATTGTCAGAAATAAGCCTGAGTTGGTAAAGTGCAGTCAGGATGCTCCAGGACTGCTCGGAAAAGGGAGGGAGGTGCCAGTTTGTAGGACCTGAGCAGGCCAAGCTGCAGCTGGGGAACTGCTGGGTCCTTGTGAGGACCTCAGAACCCAGAGAGGTGTGATGAGGACACAGCCAGAGTGTGGGAATCTGGTGCCCAGGCCCCGCTCTGCTCAACGTCTCGGACGTGTGGAGGCTGCTCTGGGACTCATTGTGTGCGAGGGCAGATTGGGGAGAGCAGTATTTACTTTGGAAGGGTGAGGAGCTTCTGTCAAAAATACTTATTGTTGCTGTGAGACTGAAATACCTTTTGCAAGTGGAAAACAGAGATGTCTCCATGAAGTCTATGATGATAAAATCCAGGCAGCTGACCCAATGGCCAGAGAGCACATCCTCAGGAAGCCTTGGTGCCTTATCTCCTGAAGAGCATGAGAAATAATAATAATTTTAAAAAATAATCGTTTTTATTGCCAATTGCCTGCGTGGAGCCGGGTGGGGAGGCTCATCCTCTGGCGGGAGGTGCAGGACGATGCTGTGGGCAGCTGCCAGGGGAAGTCAGGGATCCCCCTGGGGCCGGGAGCCCCGGGAACACGGCTCCCCGGACCTCCCGGGCCCCCCAGGCCGGCTGCCGCCCTCCTCGGCCTCCTGCAGCTCTCCTCTGCCAGGCAGGGAGCTCCTCACTCGGCCTCCTGGGCCGGGAGCCCAGCGGTGAGGACCAGCCGGGCTATTCCCGGGGACAAGTTCAGCTTCCAAATCCATCCCCCGAGCCAGGGAGCTGGTTGGGGTCAACACCAGGAGGTGCATCCCTTCCCCTGTCCCCGAAGCCGGGCATCCTCTTGGCACATCCCAGAGAGTGCCATGGGCATGGGGGAGGGAGATGGGCCTGTTTTTTTTGGGGTAGGGATGCGGTCCAGAATATGCCCCTAAAAGGAAGAGGAAGTATTCCCCTAAAGAGGGAATAAATAGCTAAAAATATTAGCTATTAATAGCTCCTTGCCTCCAAAAATAAAATCCCTTAGTGATACCAAAATAAGAAAGCAAAGGAAAGTCGGAGGTATTTGGCCTTCCTTTGAAAAAGGAAGCTAAAAATAACTATATATATATAAAAATCTCTCGTTTCTAGGGAAAGTCTCTGCCCCCGCATCCAGCTTGCACAGTTATATAAGACTTGAACTACATCCCCCTCTCCTCCGCGGCCGCTCACAACGCGCTGGAGCCGCGGCCAGATGGAGAAAGGTTCCGTCAGGAAAGTTTAACTCAGCGGGGAAGCTGCAGCCAGTGGAGGACACGATTCTCTCGCTGAACTCTCCAAAAGCCTTGGAAATCTTACAGTTGTGTCATATGCTGGTTTGGGGAATGCTAGTCCGGAGGCAGCCGCCAGCCCTCTTTCACTTCTTTATTTATTTTTTTTTTTTCGCTTTGCACTGAGTTTAATTTGGGTAGCAGGATTCAGCAGTTTTAAGTTGGAAAAAACTTAGTGGAAGAAGATATTTTAGGAAAACCCTGTCATGTGAACTAGCGGGAGCCGATCAAACTGAGCTATTAAAAGAAAGACATTGTATTTTTAAACGGGGCAGCCTAGGGCAGCCAACCTGTGTGCCCAAAACCGCGGAGCCGGGGCTGCTCCCCCGCTACAGCTCCGCGTGGGAGGAGGCCGAGCTTTCCGTCGGGATCGCCCATTCTCCGCTCGCTCTGGGATACCCTTTGGCAGGGCCAGGTGCCCTCGGCCGCCCCAGGTTGTGTGTGCCCCCCCCTCCCCCCCCCCCCGCGCGGGGCCGCCCCCCCCGCTCCCCTCCCCAGCTCTGCTTCACTGCCCCCCCTCGCCTAAAGCCCCTGTCTGTCCCAGTTCTCTTCTCCGCGTTTCCCAGTGCAATTGTAACGAGGGATGCTGGAGTGACTGGTCACAGGGTGGAAGGGTGGAAGCTGGGTTAATTACTTATTTCTCCCGACTAATAATTAATTAAAATCGTTTTGCTCTCCAAGCAAAGCCTCAGTCTCGGTTTCCCTTGAATGTTTCCAAATAGAAATCAGGTGGTTCTGAGTTTGCTTCACCTGATGCCAATAGTGGGTCCGATCAAACGCGCCGGTGACTCAGGGGTGACACCCGTGCGGAGGGGCCGGGACCTGTGGGGTCCCGCGTGGGGCCGGGGCCGCTGCGGGAGCAGCGCCGGGGGAGGTTGTGGGATCTCGCTCGTGGCTTCAAAGCTGCTCATTGAGAGGGCTGTGAACGGGAAAAGCCTCCAGGTAGGAGCCTGAGGGTCAGGTGCAACTTTTCCGTCCTTCCTCTCCATCCCGGGCTCGGGCAGGAATATCCTCACGGGAGAGTGACCGGAGCGCGGTGCCGGTGCTGGGGGTACGGGGAGCCGGAGCTGAGCCCTGCAGGAATGGGGGGGGAAAGGCTCCCCTAAGAGCCGGCAGGGTGCGAGGGGGGATTCATTGCGGGGGCTCGGGGGGGAGCTGAGGGGAGCGGGGTTACCGGGACGGGGCTCCCCTGCACCCCGGGGGCAGCCCGTTGCATAACGGGCCCGCGGGGCTGGGAAAGGTATTTCCGCCCCGACGTGTCCAAAGATGACAAAGGGTAGGAAAGTGAGGTGCGCTGAGTTTCCCTAGGCTGCCGCAGTTGCTAGCCTGCAGGACAACAAACCCGGGAAGCAGAAAGTTTGATTGCGATGCCTCCTTCGAGTCGATCTGGGGAGTGAGGGAGTGAAAAATGGAAATGCGGTGCGGGTGCCAGGCACCCCTCCGCACGCAGCACGGCCAAGTCCCGCTGCCGTGACTCAGCCCGGGGCTCCGGCTGACCCCGGCAGCCACCCGGCTCGCCGCGCACCCCGAGGGGCGGCAGAGCTGCCTCGCTCCCCGGAGAATCGTTTATATATGTGACCTGTTCATCTCTGCTGGAAAAAAACACTGTGCAAGTGCAGTTGCACGGAGATCCTGAGCCCAGCACCGAATCGAGAGGCAGATGCTCCTTAGCACACTAGTGAAAACTATACGTTGTGAGACAGCAGCAGTTCATGTCATCTCTGCCTTTATTTTCCTGTTTTCTTTTACTTTATTTTCCTGTTTATACATAGGACGTGTAAACACACACGGGTTGTCTTGGTTTCGGAGGCTTCCTTGGCTATTTCATTCTTGCTAAGCTCCACGTGTATCGGTGGAAATCCATGGGGTTGCTCCTCTCTCTTCTAAATTGATCTAAAAATAGGAACAGAGAGGGTTCTGTGGAACACCACTAAACAGATACACTGATTTTTAATTTTTCTTTTCGTCTTTGTATGAAGAATCGAGCCAATGGTAATTAAAAGCCAAAACCTGTGCCAGTAATAAGATGGGTATTAATAGGGTGCTGGTGAATTTAAAAGACATAAATATAAGCTAGGGACTTTGCTTTTCTGAATGATTTATTCAAAGGTAGAGGCAGTAGGAGCCTGAGCTTGTCTCTGCTGGGAAGAAGGAAAACTTCTGTACAGAAGCCCTGTTGCTTTGAAAGGCTTTGCAGTTCCTGCAAGTTTTGTTTAAAAAGCACACACTGGGATTTTTAACATCATCCATATTTCTTTCTTTCTCGCTCTCTAACTTTCTGCTCAACAATTAAGTGCTTGTGCTGCAGACTGAGAAAGCCGCAGAGCTGCCTTGGCCCGGAGCTGGGAGACGTCATGGATTCCTGAGTGTGAAGTTGCAGGAAAGCCCTCAGTTTGGGAGATGGAGGCGATCCAGGGGTTTCCATGGCACTGGGATAAACAGGAGGAAACAGTGAGGGAATCCCGTTATTTTACAGCATTCAAAGACTATAAACACTCGGAGCAGGAAAGGAAGTGGCCTTTCCCTCTCTAGTAACCCTCATCTCAGAGCAGAGAACTGACTTCACTTCAGGAACAAGCTCAGCCCAGTTCGGATCCCTCTTTGCACCTCCAAACACTCACTAAGGAGGCGAGCAAGAGGGGTTCCCTCTGTCCGGGCGGCACTCGTTGAACATGGTTTAAAGAAGATTTTTTTTTTTCCTTTTTTCCTTTTTTTTTTTTTTTTTAATAATTTTTTCTTGCTATTGATTTTTTTTTTTTTAAATTCCCGATGCAGCGAGAAACTGCCTGCAGGCTGGTACACTACCACCACATCATGAGGTCTATGGATCAAGGTAGGGTCTGACTGCTGCGGTGTCTGTGTGCTGTGTGTGCCCCCCTGTGCGCTCCCCTCCCCGGGGTCGGCAGGTCCCTCCTTGGCCCGGGGGTTTGTCCGACCGCAGGCTGGGTGGGCAGGAGGGGGTTCATGGCGAGAAAGTCTCTCGGAGAAGGGACTGGACTGGCTTTATGTTTGGTTTGGTTTGAAGCGCTCCGCCACGGCGGTACAAATCTGTCTGGAGGAGCCTCCTTTAAACTCCAGCCAGAGGGACTCTCCTCTTCCAAGCCATCACCCCAGGAGTCTCGCTGACTAACCCGGCCGCTTAACCCTTCCGCCG